>NC_056727.1:1222863413-1222895913 GCF_019279795.1 Protopterus annectens
AGACTATATATTTTACGTACAAATAACCCAGAGATGGGCAAAACAAAGATATGTCAGGACATTTACACAATTCCTCCATCTATGAGACGCAAGGCTGCTAAACCATGGATGAATTTATGGTTACCCATCCATTCATCCAAATTACATTTGACTAGACTAAGAGAAGTACTTTGCTTCATGTGGAGGGGAAGGCAGTACCATAGAAGTAAAATTCTCAGTGATACATACCTATCCCTTCAACGTGTTATATTGATGTTTTAGAAGAGTTTGGGATCCCTTGAGCAGTTGTTTATGCCACCAGGGGACTTGCGAATTTGTTATATGTATGACCAGTTAGGGTCTGTTGAGGCCCTATACACGAGGCAGAGGTCACTTCTCAGTAGCCTGTTTGAAATTGAGATGGGAAACAAGGCTTTGAGATGGTCTGCATAGCTTTTATGATTTAGGACCTTGATTTTCTTAGTGAGAAAACACTGTGGTCATTCCAGTTGTGACAAATTTTGTACATACCAAAAGGGGCATTCAGTGATCAACTTAATGATCTCTGAGTACAATGGAATGATTACATCCCTGGACCTGGGCATCATACATTTAGATGTGAGCTGTGTGTGTAATGAAAGAGGTATGTTTATATTAAATTAAACTATGTAATCACACCTCCCCAAGGGTCTCTCTCTCTCTCTCTCTCTCTCTCTCTCTCTCTCTCTCTCTCTCTCTCACTCTCTCTCTCTCTCTCTGCAAGTTACTCCTTCTTTAAGCGCTTCAGAACCAATAGTTATACAGGATGGTAAACAGTAACAGAGGAAGGTTTGTCCTTCATTAGATGTTGCGAGGTGTCCCTGCTGAGCATGGGATGACCCATTTTCCATTATACCCATTACTGTGCAGTTTGTTTGCATCCTGAATTTTAAAATATTTGACTACAGCATGACTGTTGTTGTCATGCAGAGGAATTCTGTTAGATCCTTAACATTTTCTCCATTTTACTTGAGGATTTTATCAACATTGCAAGCTAAACATGATCTCCATTATAAGTCTCCATTTTGATGCAAGTATATACTTTCATCAAAAGAATTCTTAATAATATCTTTCTTTATTCTGTATTTTTCAGTGCAGAAGAGCATACCTCTTTCTCTTCAATGAATCTGTATTTTAAGGTCTTGGTATAAGTCTGGTGTTTGTGTCTTCCAAGCACAGTCATCCTTTAGTGTTCCACGACTCTGTGTTACCATAAGAATTTATCCTGAACAGTTTATTAAATTTTGCATAAATATAAAACAATCATATGCATTGCTCCAGTTTATAATAATTCAACATTCTATTGTTCCAAAACAGCAGAGAAATGTATTAGACTGAATGCATCATTTTAAAAGTATCCATTGAATTTGTACACTGCATAAATGTCGCAATTAATTATTTAGGCCTAGTTTAATCCAATAACACAAAGACTTTTTTCTTCCTTTGTCTTGTATGAATTCCTATATGGAAAATAGTTTGTAACAATGACCTAAGTTCTCCAGTCTATAGAAGTTTGGAGTCTTTCCAATGTCTTTTGTTTGCAGTCACTGTAGTCCTAAGCGGCTGATATTGGACATGAAGAATAATTAGTGAAAGCTGGAAGTTAAATAACACAACTGAATTTGTACTGATCACACTGTCAGAGTCTTCACCTGTGCTGGATACCATGTTAGTTGTTGGTAGATATGTAGGATATGTCTCTATCTATCTTTCCAAGGTATTGTGTATTTTTCACGTAAAGCTGATGCCTCAGAACACAACAAATGGAGCCTTTCTCATAAGAACAATGTCTTATAACACAATTGTATATGCAAAAATCACCTGCGAGTGTTGAAGATGAACAGTAAAGAACTTTAAGCAACCATACCATATCACTGTTTCTCATTTAGAAACATTTTTTCCAAAACAACTTTTTACAATTTATTTGACAGGTGTATGACAGATGTATTTTTAAAATTGTACTAATTGGACTGATAGTGGTATTCTAGTCTGGAATAGACTGCAACCATCAATGAACATAAAACCAGTGATTTTGTGATACATGGTATTTACACATTAGCTATTCTGTAATTATGACATAGACAATGTATTGGCCCATTACATAAGCCTGTTATTACACCACCGCTTATTTATTACATTGTGAGCATTACCTAACAAACATTATGTACTTGCTCAGAAAAAGTGCTTTGCTCTTGTATGCGTTTATGTTTTGTCTATAGCACCTTTTTATATTAATGTTCTCATTCTCTGTCTCCCTATTCATTACTACCATTACACCAATGTTAATTTATAGTAGCTAAGCATTCTCCTTAATTAAGATCTTGCCATTATATTGTCAAGCCAGACTGTTAAGGAGGGGCAGTTTCTGTCCCTATAGTTCTGTCCATTCTCAACCATTGGGATATCAATGAAGTATCATCATTTTCAATTTTCCTTGACAACTGCCATTCACCATCCTAATAGCTGGTGACTGTCACAATATCCTGAGCATTGGTTTTCTAACAGTCTACATTTCCTGCTATACCATTACTTCAGTTAAGAAATTAACTGCCTGGTATGGCAGCCCCTCTATTACACACAAAGTAGCTATGTTTAGAAGAAGCAGCTATGATTTGTAAAGTATATTTTTAGTAATCTGTTTTTTGATCATACAACTTCTCAGTATTTTCAACTGGTGAAATCTTAATAAGCCCCATTTACTTTAAATGGGTTTGTCTTCCCACCCTTTCATTAACATTTATGGGTTATCAGTATAACATTATAAAAACAGACATGCTCGCACACACACACACACACACACACATACACACACACACACACACACACACACACACACACACACACACACACACACACACACGTGCATATGTATATTTTGGACTCCACACTTCACTGTATTACTGAACACTGTTTTGCTATTTAGTATAGCATGTCTCAGTGTATTTATTTCACGTTACATAATTTTTCAAGTTATTTAATATCTGTAAGTGCGCATGTGTGTGTGCATGTGTGTGTGTGTGTGTGTGTGTGTGTGTGTGTGTGTGTGTGTGCGTGTGTGCGTGTGTGTGTGTGTATGAGCGCACATATGTGTGTGTGTGTGTGTGTGTGTGTGTGTGTGTGTGTGTGTGTGTGTGTGTGTGTGTGTGTGTGTGTGTGTGTATGTGGTCTGTCTGTCTCTGTATTTCTGATATGATTACTAAGTCTGTTATACCATGTGTACTGAGTATATATAAATGTAATCCAAGGATGATACATACTCATGTGTGCATGAGTGAGACAATGGCTCTGCATATACAATAGGCATGTCACGCTTATAAATTAATAGACTGAAGTACAATGAGAAGCACTGATCTGAGCTCTCCTTGTTCTTTGGCATATAAAGTTCAGATGGAGTGTAAAACTGCATTGGCAGTAGCTTAATTTAGATTTCATTCAAGCTGAATTCAAGAAAGCATAAATCCAAGTAACCACAATCTCCCAGAATGAATCCCCAGCTAGATACAGAGGAAACTAATTATGAGATAGAATAGGAAATGGCTGCCTTCCCTTCTGTTCTACGCACTGAAATGAATGGCTGAATATATATATAGGGCTCAGTTTGAAAAAGGACAGTTGTACACACACATTCAGATCAAATGCATGTGTGGATGAAATGAGACATGCATTTCTCAAACATGAGATGAACATTTTCTGCTCAAGTCTGTCTACATTTGAACATGGCATTGTTCCAGTGTCAATAAACAAAACAAAAAATTTGTCTTGCTCAGGCTGTGGAGAGTTAGGTCCTCTACTGATTTTTGGAACATCTGTTAACATCATCAACATCATAATTATTTCTCACCGTTGTTCATTCTAGCATTTCAGTGGGGGTTGTAAAGATCTACACCTTTTGCTCTTAGTTACAGACAACATCTTGTTATGTGATTAGCACCAGACAAGACAAAATGGAGTATTTTTCTGAAAATGTTTGTAGTGAACCTCCAATTAACCAGTCAGTGCTACGCTGTATACACCCAGCATTACACCTTCATGCAAGGTTATGAAGCACGATCCCAGTTTCAAATCATTATGCCATTTTATGAAGTATTTTTATTTTTTCATATAACTGCACTAAGCAGAAAATTGTAACTATGGCATCAGAATTTCACTTAGTCACCGGTAACAATGAATTTTAATGTTCTATTTTATAAATATTTAGTAGCCTTGTTTGTAAGCACACAGTGCAAAACACCACCTTTGGAACAATTTATATTGATAAGTGATTTCAGTACATCATGAGCAGTTCTGTAAGGCTCATATAAAAAGATTAAGGTTGCCATAGGAAGGGTAGATTATATATAGCAACTTAGTAAAGTATAATATAATTTAAGGCATTGTGTACCTTAATAACACATATAGCAACTTAGTAAGGTATAATATAATGTAAGGCATTGTGTACCTTAATAATACATATAGCAACTTAGTAAGGTATGATATAATTAGTAAGGCACTGTGTACCTTCATAATACATACAGCAACTTAGTAAGGTATGATATAATTAGTAAGACGTGTGTACCCTAATAATACATATAGCAGCTTAGTAAGGTATAATATAATTAGTATGGCACTGTGTACCTTAATAATACATATAGCAACTTAGCAAGGTATAATATAATCAGTAAGGCACTGTGTACCTTAATAATACATATAGCAACTTAGTAAGGTATGATACAATTAGTAGGCACTGTGTACCTTAATAATACATTAGCAACTTGTGATACAATTAATAAGGCACTGTGTACCTTAATAATACATATAGCAACTTAGTAAGGTATGATATAATTAGTAAGGCACTGTGTACCTTAATAATACATATAGCAACTTAGTAAGGTATGATATAATTAGTAAGGCACTGTGTACCTTCATAATACATACAGCAACTTAGTAAGGTATGATATAATTAGTAAGACATTATGTACCCTAATAATACATATAGCAGCTTAGTAAGGTATAATATAATTAGTATGGCACTGTGTACCTTAATAATACATATAGCAACTTAGCAAGGTATAATATAATCAGTAAGGCACTGTGTACCTTAATAATATATATAGCAACTTAGCAAGGTATAATATAATTAGTAAGGTACATAATAAGATTATTATTAAGCTACCATTCAGCATTATGATGATATGCTCCACTGCTGTGCCTAGGAGTGATTCATGAAAATGTTTCACTCCTTAAGCATGGTAGCAGAACTAGGGATCATAGTAACAAAGACTGATGAGGTGCCATGCAAGCTCCCATTGATGGGAGCTCATCAGCATCACTTTACAGAGGGCAGGACAAGTATTTATATATATATATATATATATATATATATATATATATATATATATATGTATGTATGTATGTATTATATATACATATATACACATTATAGATCTGTCTATACGTCTTGTGAATTGTTAAGGAGTAGGAGACATTATTTCATCTTTCTATATTGCTGTAAGTTTCACTTACAGCTTCACTTGGCCATCATTTTCTTGAGTAATCTCTGTTTGTAAAAGTAGTTTTCTAAGTTACATCGAACTTTATCCTGGTGAAACACTTTAAGTGGAATAAAAATGTTTATCCAGTTCTATGAAACCTACAGTTTGATAAATGAAAACCCAGGTAAAATGTTAAGTTACTGAGATACAGATCACTTGCTCAGATTTGTTTCAAATTGTGGTACTTATCGTATTATCGCAACCAGATTTGGAGCAGGAGAAGCGCCTCATTTCCAAACAAATCTCTTGCTGAAATATGTTTTCAGAGTTAGTTGGGTAGCGTGTGTCTTGACAACTGTGGACTGCTGGTACAGATAATGGGTTAAAAACTGGGTAACGATTGTGGAAGTGTATTATTGCAACCACATTTGGCGCAGGAAAAGTGGATCAATTGCAAGGCCTTCTCCAGCCAAAAAATGTTGTCAAACTTACTTGGGAAGTTCTGTGTTAAGAACTGTGGACTGCTGATACAGATAATGTGTTAAAAATCGGATAAGGATTTCCAAAGTGTGGCAAATCAATATCGAATAAATAATAAATGACACAAGCAAATTATTTGAAGATCGAGTAGGGTACAAAATGGTATATGAGTTGTAAAGCAAAAATCCTGAGAAGGAGCAGCTTTGGCAGAAGAATTGCCTAAGGTAACAAAAGTGGTGTGGAAAGTGAAGGCAGAAGATAGCAATGATTTTGTAATAGTTACTGTACTCAGTCGAGGATAAAAACAGCAAAGAAAGAAAAGTTGAGTTTCAGTTTCTTGAGCAATGTGCAGGTCTTAAAGCCTTGCAAGTAAGCATGACCTGACAATGGTGAAAGCTTAACCCCATTTTCTTGAAGCCTGAACTTGAATGGATGACTGTTTTATAGTTTCCAAAGCCTATTGCTACAGTTATATATAACAAACAACCTTTGGAAATGGGTAGACTGTACATTAAATCCTGTGCTGATGTACAGGTAAGACCCGCTGAAAAATAAGTCTGCTTCTTAGCACCATATTAACGTCCCATGAAGTTCAGACAGTTAATGGTAAAGGTCACCATTCTTTTACATTTGCTAGGCATGATATATTCAACTGAAACTCACTGTAATGAGAGACTTCAGTGACACACACTTCCCAAGTAACTGACAATATTTTTCGGCAGGAGAAGGGCTTGGAAATGAGGCGCTTCTCTTGCTCCACTCCTGCGACAAATCTGGTTGCAATAATACATAAGTACCCAAATTGTTTATCTAAAATTTAAACTTCCCTTTGCTATAAACATTGCATCTGGTGGCATGTTTTTCTGTTGGATAACACTGTCTCTGAAAATGAGTTTGTTATCCTCCTGCTGTCCTTAAATGGCTTTGCAGCTTTATATGCACAGTCTTTTCTCTTTGTTTTATCCACATGAATTCCCACAGAAAGGATCATGTGTGGCTGAATAAATCTGCATTAAGTTCCAGTATTTGTGCTTATATGTTATTAGAAAATAATCCATTCTTCATATAACATTATTTTTAAGTCAATAACCATTTTTTTGTAAAGCTTCTCTGAAGTCTTCCTTTTTTTCTTTTGTGTCTTAATCTGTGGAAACCATAAACAACTGCTATACTTAGTTTTTGATTAAGAGAATGCAAACACTCCTCACTCTTTCAACTTTCCTGAATTTGATAACATTTCTGAATGACCCAGTAATCTTGGTCACCACTTCCTGTCATAACATAATTTAACTACAAATATTTAGTGGCATATTTGTTTAGCTGTAGTGCTTACTTGACTTGTTGTTCTCTGCCTGACTATTGCAGATCTCTGTCTTCATTTGATTTTGGATTGACGTTATTCATAAGGTTTGGTTACTTCTAGTTTTTATGTTTTTCTTATATTGCATTTTGTGTTGTTTTGTTTTAAGTTTTTTTGTTGGTTAGGGCCAGTTAAAAAATAATCCTTTTGAAGACAGGGAATAACATCCAGCTAATTAGTGGGATGAGTTGAGAAATGGCATCTTTTTTTAGCTAAAGTGCTTGTTTAACTTGTTCTCTGTTACTCTCCTGATGATTTCTGCATTTGATTTTTTTCACCCGCCCGCCCTTCTGCTGTTGTATTTTTAAACCTTTTGGTTTTTGAGTTGTCTACTCCTACAAAAATTTGATGTTAGAAACTACTCCCAGTCCCATCTCATCAGCTCATTCTACTAAGCACTGAGAGATCAGCTGGGAAGGCTCTCCCCCTTAGTCTCTTAAACTTGAATTATCTTCTGTTCCCTCCCTTCCACTTAAATCACACTTTATAAGCAGCTGCTTTTACTGTATTGGTACGTCCTCCTACTTTATTTAGCTTTTTGCTACACTTTCTTAAAGTGTTCAGTTGCATTTAATCTGCTGAATTTATTACCAACCTGATTGCACTGTAACTGTTATTCTAAGCCTCTTAGTTTTGATTTAAGCACTTGGGCTTCAAACTAGTTATCGACATATGGCAGATTTGTGGTCTACACTCTTGTGGCAGGAGAGGTAGCTTACACCTTTCTGAATTGAGAATTCCTGGTGAAGTCTGTTATTCTAAGTGTCTTTGATCTGAATTAAGTTTTGAGCTCCAAACTAGTTATTTCACATTATGAAGGTTTGTGGTCTACATGCTTCTGAGGTGGGAATTGCTGGTTGAAGGCTTATTGTGTATCTTATTCTAAAAGTGTCTCAGTTCTGATTTAAGCACTTGGGCTCCAAACCAGTTATTTTACATTAGGAAGGTTTGTGGTCTACAGGACAAGATAGCCTATGCCCTTCTGAGCTGGGAATTCCTGGTTAAAGGCTTATTGTCTCTGTTATTCTAAAAGTATCTTAGTTCTGGTTTAAGCACTTGGGCTCCAAATCAGTTATTGTACATTAAGAAGGTTTGTGATTTGCACTCTTGTGGCATTTTTTGTCTAAAAAGATTTGTTTAAGAACTAGATCATTTAGTTTGCACATAGATGAGAGAAGCTTATCATGTTCCTTCTCTTATTGACCCATTCAACATTTAAATTTCCCTCACCCCTTCCTACTAGATCAGTAGCCATGGATATGCACTTCCCGACTCTCTCTGGGGCCACTGTGGTTGAGTTGGGTATTCTGAGGCATTGTAGCAATTGCTTCAGGTACACTGACAACCCACTTATTCTTAATGAAACAGATAAACTATGCGAGAGGTGTAAGTATACTTTAACACTGGAGGAAAAACTCTCTCATACAACCAAAACTAATCCTATAGAGGTTGTCAGTGACACTTGCACCACACCTACTGCACGGGATAAAGACCCTAACCTTAAAACTACTTATGCTGAGGCACTTACACGTAACCTTCCTAAAACACTAAGATGTCCTGCAGAGTGCAATCAAAGAAAAGCTCCTCAGCCATCATGTTAAACTCTGTTAAAACACCACCCACAGCTAACCATAGTAAGACTGTATCCAATGCCTTTGCTGCTAAGCCCTTAAGACAAATCAGTGCACAGCCAAATTTCTTAGTCATTGGTGATCTGATAGTGAGACACACCAGTGTCTCCCTCATCAGACCGAGTAAGGAGAGAGTCACAGTTAGCTGCTTTCCAGAGCTAGGATCCATCAAGTCACACATGCACTCAAGTCATTGAAACACAGGTACCAGTATGACTCTCTCATAGTCCATGTTGGTTTAAATGAACTGAGATGAACCTCCCTTGACTATATGAAGTGAGACATGATCATGCTCACTGATTATGTGTCTCTGGCAGGTATGAACCTAGCACTGAGCAGCATGTTACCTTCTCCAAGGATGATGCCATGTTACCAACAGAAAATGATTGATTTTTAACAATTGGCCTAGGTTCTAGTATCATTCCAGGAGGCTACAATATTTGATGGCCTGGGGAATACATGGTTTACAGACCACACTGATTTGAAAGGGGTGGTCTGCACTATCCCCTTTTGGATGTTGGCAAAGAACTTTTCCACCCCCACAGTGCCTTTTTTAGGCAATACCAAACTGATAAACCTACCAACTTAACTAAACCTATTAAGGAATATCTCAAGGTGGAACTGCTCAATGCTAGAAGTCTTAATAAATGAAACTCCACTCCCTTCAAGCCTACCTCTCCCTGGAGAGTGTAGACATCTGTGTAGTAACGGAGACATGGTTTAAAGTCACTGAGAGTACCCCAGCAATGCAAGTTTATAATGCCTTTAGACCAGCTACTGCATAGGAGGGAACTAAAGGTGGAGGAGTTTCAGTCTATATTAAAAACAACCTCACATATGAACTAGTTAAAGTGTATGACCCACTGCAACTCATACATGTGCAACTCACCATAAACATATAGGTCTCCCTCCATGTCCCTGGAAACCCATACTACCTATCTCAATGTACTACAGTCCCCCGCAGTTCAACCCATTATGATATTAATGAGGTATCTCAACAACCCCTTTATAGACTGGGAATCCTACACCACTTCTATTGCACAAGTCCAGCAATTCCTAAACTTTGTTAATACCACCTTCCTGGAAGAGTTGGTCCATTCTTCTACCAGGGGTACAAACTTCTTTGACCTTGTACACACAAACATGGGGGGGCAATGTTCCTCACCCAATGTAATGACTTTGCTTATCAGATCTGACTATAAGGAAGTATTACTTGAAATAAAAATAAAAATTTAATCCAGGGATCCAGCAAAACCAAAAACCATTAGGAACTATTTCAAGGCGTTTAACCTCTCTCTACTAAGCAACATCTTGGCTAAATTCCAAGCACCCCCAAACCCAGTAAACACCATACCATATGCCGAGCTATTTGCAAAATCTCTGAATAGCCATATTGATAGCAGTATGGAGCGAGCTATGCCCACTCATGTTAAGAATAAGACAAACTCAAAAGGCAAGCCACCCTGGTAGAATCACAATACCAACTGGTTATACAACAAAAGAAAAAAAATGTTGTCCAAACATAGGAGGAACAAAGCCATACATACATAAAGCCCTCTGACCAATCTAAACAAGCAGATAAGAGAGTTAATTAATACTTCAAAGGCTAAATTTGAAGAAAAAATATATTCTCAGACAAAGGATAACCACAAAGATTTCTACAGCTAAGTCCGTAACCTCAGAGGAAATACACAACAATGTGCAAAACTTATTGTAAATGGTATCACTCACACTGAACCAGAGGGCATTGCCAACCTTTTGGCTGACAGGATCAGCTCAAAGTTCTCCTCCCACTCCCTTTCTGATAGTCCAAAAGAAATACCTCATACCACAATCCCCAAAACCATTTCCAGGGAACAGGTCATAAATACACTTTTCCAGGCCAAAAACACTACATCGATGGGCCCTGATAACATTCCGGGATGTTTAATAAAAAGCATGAAACATAACTTCTCTGGTCCACCTGAATCACTTTTCAACTGGAGCCTTCAGTTAAGTTTTGTGCCCAAGGAATGAAAGATGGCCACAGTCACTCTCCTGCAAAAAGGAAGACCAACCAATGATCCAGGTAACTATAGGCCCATAAGTCTTACCAGCCTCATATGTAAGGCCATGGAAAGAATTGTCATGGAAATGATAAATGAGGACATAGGTAACCTGCAAACATTGGCCCTTCACAGTTCAGCTTAAAGGAAAGTCGTGCATATTAAATCTGGTGGATTTATTTGAGAGGGTCACCAAAGCATTGGATGAAGGTAAGGCTGTGCACACGGCTTACCTCACCCTGGCCAATGCTTTTGATACAATACCCCACTCAGGCATTTTAGACACGTTCACTAATTTAGGTATAAACCCTTTTATTACCTGCTGGATAGCCAACTGGCTCACTGATAGGATCCAGGAGGTCAAAATTGATGAAGCCACCTCCACCAGTAGGCCAGTCACTAGTGGAGTTCTCAGAGCTCGAGACTGAGCCTACTCATTTTTGGCATCTGTTTCTCTCAAATGGAAGCAAATTCTTAAGGTTTATGGCTGACTACGTTTGCAGATGATTGCAAGCTGGGGTTATCAGTGACTTCCCTGCAGACATTAGCATTCTTCAAGAAGGTGTATCTCAAAAACAATAAACCTGTTTTGAAAAAAAAAGAAGGTGTATCTCTGACTAACGATGGTACCAAAGCTATGGTCTTAAACTCAATGCTAAGAAATGCATAATTGTACTCTTTGGGAAGTCAACCATCCCAGTTAATTAGTATGTTGATATAATGCACTTAAGAGTCAACCCATTGGTTAGGGATTAGGGTGTGCATTTATTGGCCTTACCTTTGACCACCATGGCCACAGTGGTGAGAAAATCCTTTTATGTTACACAACTTATAAGTAAGGGAATGGCATCTAAGTCCAATGAGGTCATTATTCCACTGTATTCTGCCCTTATTAGACTAATCATAGAGTACAATGCTCTCATTGGTATGTACCTGATTAGGCATATGCAGCAACTAGAGCAAACTCAGAGGTTCCTTACAAAAATAACACAAAGTGTAACAAACCTGCCTTATGCAGAGTTTCTTAAAGCCCTTTCCCGCTACTCAGTCTCCTTTAGATTGCTGAGGGGTGATCTATGCCTGGCTTACAAGGCATCAGTAAACCATACACTTATGAATCTTCTACATATTTGTACATCAAAGAGTACCAAAAATACAAGGTCTATGGATCTGGACTTTGTCTGTGATGTAAAAAGAACATGCTGGAGAGACAGATATGAGTCCCAGAGAGTGTCCCTCCTATAGAAAAGGGCTTTTCATCCATGTGAAGATGATTTAATCTATTACCCAGTTTAAGGGCAACCTAGACCTATGGATGGGAAATAGGAATTTTATACCAGGCCTGACACATGTTCCTTATGGACAGAGGTATCTAAATGTCCTATTCAGATACAGGACATTATTATTCTTTGGGAAAACTTGGCTAGGCTTAAAAAAGCTCCTAGGGTCATTAGTCCAGTAACAATCTATGAATCTATGAATTTATAATCTGTGTGATGACTGAAGAGCTTGTTGTACTTGCTGACAGTTTTGAAAGTAATAAATGCAAAAAAAGATCTCTTGGTCTTATCTATATTAATTCTTATGTTACCTATTTCTGTATTCATTATCTAGGCAGTTCTGGAATTTCATTTGTCTTCTTTATTGGTTAAATATTTTCCATCTTGAAATCTATCTGGATTAAAACATTACAAAACAGCAGACAAAATATTAATATCTGAGATGCACAGACTAAAAAGACATGGTCCCAGAATTCACCCTTATAGTATTCCTGTACTACATTCAATGATATCACAGTAATAAGCCTTATTCTATGTTTACTATGTTCTGTTTTGTAACCATGCTGATGTTTGTTTTATAAGACATCTTAATATAGCAGCTTGATCAGTTTACCAGTCAGTAATTCATTGATGTTCATCATGTTTCACTGTTGCAGTCATTACAATTGGGTTATCCTGCTGGCAGGCTACCCGCAGTCGGCCTGAGTTCCAAAGTCTAGGCCCGGCTTCAGTTGCGGTCACCTCTTCCTTGACATCAGTGTGCCAGGGGTATATAAGATGCAGCCGATGCCATTTTCTTCAGTCTTTCTTGCCGCGCGGTGCCCGAAGCAAAAGCAGTTCGCAAGTGCCGGTCGGCCGAATCCTGAAGTTTTCAAATTCAAATTTCAGATCCAAAGTCTTCATTAAAGCTAAATACCCCATTGGGGAAACTTTTTTCTTGCTCCAGACCGATGTCAGAAAAAGTTAATAACTGTATTTCTTGTGGGAAGCAAATACCTCATAAGGATTTTCATTCTTACTGTATTCCTTGCCTAGGCCCTGACCATAACATTGCTAGTTGTCGGTTTTGTGCTAGATTTAACCAACGCACTATTAAGCGTCGGTACGATTTTGCATTTCATTACTTTGGCAGAAGATTTAATTATATAATGCCGTTGGATCAGCCGACTACTGGACTTTACAAAAATTGAAAAGAAAAAGAAAAGGACAGGCATCCGAGATCCAAAACCGACGACGAGGCTTCTTCTAGGCCTGTCGTCAGTTCGCCAGTTCTCAGTGAAGTGCTTTCGCAGCCCCTGATGCCCACTACCTCAGAGCCACTGGCCACTTCTGACTTCCATGTGGAGCCAACTGGGCCTCTGAAAACTCAAGGTATTGGACACTCGGAAACTATTCCCTCAGATGGGTCCAGAGCCACTGAGCAGGCATTGGCTTCTGAGAGTGTTTTCAGGCCTACACAGTTGTATGTGAAATCTACTTCAGCTACAAAGACAAAGACTAACGCAGCTCTAAAGACAAAGAAACAAGTACAGCATTCACCTGGACAGGGCTCCATGCCTAAAAAACAGATGCTTAAAATGGCCGAAGACCGTATTACTTTGATCAGGGGTTCCCATCCCCCTCCTGAAAAGAGGCCTAGGCAAGAGTTAGAATATGAATCTTCAGACCAGGTTTCCATTTCTTCTGATTCCTCCTCTAAACAGGATTACTCTATTCCTCCCTATGAGGATTCTGATGCTGAAGAATCTATCCCTTCAGCCTCTCCTCCTGAGGATTATTCTTTTGGGGAAACACTGCATACTATGAGGGAGCATTTCCACTGGGAGAGCCAAGATTACTCAGAATCCAAGAATAGGCTCAGAGATTTCCTTTTATTGCCCCAGCACAGGCCCCTTGCTATCCCACCTGTTTTAGACATTGTAGATGATGTATTTACAGAGTCCAGTTATTCTCCAGACTCTTTACCGCCAGCACCTGTTAAGCCAGACAGATACTACAGGGTTCCTGATTCACATAAATTTCTCTATAAGAACCCTGCAGCTGACCCGGAAAGCATCTCTCAGGGTCCCAAAGGGGTCAAGGCTTCTACTGCAAAAAACCCTATCCCCTCTGATAGGGATTCTAGGGCCCTAGACAGATGGGGCAAAAAGATTTACACCTCTGCTACCTTGGCTGTAAGAGCTTTAAATTGCCAGTTTCATATGCTCAAGTATCAGCAATATATTATATCTTTATTTAAACAGAAAATGCCAGCAAATGCAGAATGTGCAGACAATAAAGAAATGCAGGATTTATTGCATGCAGCTGAACAAGTTGGAAAGCATACTTTGCAATGTGGTTTTGATTCTCTTGAGGCCTACTGCAGGACTGCTGTTACAGGTTCTGTCATTAGGAGGCATGCTTAGTTAAAAGAACAAAATTTGCCGTATCATGTTAAAGCAAAACTATTAGATGCTCCTTTACGGCATGATACTTTGTTTGGTGCTAAAGCAGAAGAGGTGTTGAAGAAAATGGAGGACAAGGCTAAATCTATGCAAACAGTCAAGGATATCTTGCAGGTACAGCCTCCCAGATTTAGCAGGAAATGGCCTACAAAAAATTGGTCCTTTCCAGTGTCAGATAGACAACAAAGGGGCAGATACAGACGCCCCAGAGGCAGATCACAGCCCCAAGGCTCATGCAGACCTAAACAATGGGGTGCTTCTACCTCCAAGAGTGGAGAGGAAAAATCACAGCCATACAGGAAACAGTCTCAATGACGTTCCCCTTCCAGCACCAAGCACTTATCTTTTGACAGCCCCTTTGGGGGGAAAGCTAGCACTTTTTTCACAAAATTGGCTCATGATCACCCAGGACAAATGGGTTCTAAATATAGTTTCACAAGGCTACAAGTTCCACTTTCACACCCTGCCAAGGCAAAACGGTATGCCAGACCTGCCACGCAATCAATGGGCAGAGGCACAAAAACAAGTTTCATCCCTCATGGACATGAGGGACATTCAATAAGTACCAGAACAAGAGCAGGGTCACAGATTATATTCAAGACTGTTCTTGGTACCCAGAAAAGACAAAACCTGGAGACCAATACTGGACCTATCTATTCTAAACTCATATCTGGATATTCCAAAATTCAAAATGTTGACTCTACAGCAGCTTCTTCCCATGTTGGGCAAGAAGGCTTGGCTTGTGACTTTAGATCTAAAAGAGGCATACCTGCATGTCCCAATCAGACAAACATGCAGAAGATACCTCAGATTCAAAGCTGGCTCAATGCACTACCAATTCTCTGCACTGCCCTTTGGCTTATCTACTGCGCCAAGGGTCTTCACAAAGTGCCTGGCACCAGTAATTGCATTTTGCAGACAAAGAGGAATACAAATATATCCTTACTTGGATGACTGCCTTATTCAAACGGAGAACAAGGACATTCTACTACAGCATCTGGCGTTTGTAAAAAGATTACTGACAAGTCTAGGGTACACAGTAAACGAGAAGAAATCAAAACTCGTACCCTCTCAAGAGATAATATTCCTGGGTGCAAGCTTAAATACAACTGCCCAGATGGCTTATCTCATGCCAGGCAAACACAGACAACTGACTACTTATTTCAAAATGTTGGCAACAAAGACCCAGTTATCTGCAAGAAAAATTCTGCAGGCCTTGGGTTTCATGATATCCTGCATTCTGCTAATTCCATATGCAAGACTGCATATGAGGAAACCTCAATGGTATCTAAAACGTGTTTGGACTCAACATTGCCACAGCCTGGAAACAATAATTACCCTCATTCCCTGCCTGCAACAGGAGTTTCGATGGTGGGCAAAAGCCTGTTACCACAACAGGAGATAGCCATTCACCTTACTCACAGCCAGGCAGACATTGACAACAGATGCATCAGATTATGCCTGGGGGGCCCATATGGCAGGAAGATGTATTCAGGACACATGGTCCGCAAGTCAAATGCATCTACATATCAATCAAAAAGAGATGCTAGCTGTTCAGAATGCCCTAACAGCCTTCAAGGATCAACTTCATCCAGGACAACTACTAATAAAGACGGACAATACTACAGTCATGTGGTACATAAACAAGCAGGGAGGCACACATTCCTACCCCCTCTGCAGGCTAGCCATGAACTTGTGGCACACAGCATTGACTTACCAAGTACATCTGCAAGCTCAATTCCTGCCAGGAAGGAAAAATACTCTGGCAGACGAACTAAGCAGAAACCTCATGGATCCCCACGACTGGAAATTGGATCCACAAGTTTTCAGCATGATAACAAGGACCTGGGGATGCCCGGAGATAGACCTATTTGTCTCCCCTCACAACTACCAACTACAAAAATTCTACACAAGGACTTATCACAAGCAAGCATGGAAAGTGGATGCTCTATCTTTCAGCTGGAAAAATCTAACAGTATATGCCTTTCCTCCTCTGCCTCTCCTCCCCAAGGTACTCTTCAAGGTCAGACAAGAGAAACCAAAAATTATACTGATTGCCCCAGACTGGCCCCGCCAGCACTGGTACCCAATCCTAAAGAGCTTGTCTCATTGCCCAGCCTGGACATTACCTCAAATTCCTCACTTATTGACCCAACAAGACAGCCAGATACTGCACAGCCAACTCAAAACCTTAAACCTGGTGGCATGGCAGATAATATAGCCTCTCAAGACACACCTCTCTCTAAAGCAGTGATGGATGTTATTTTTCAGGCCAGGAGACCTAGCACCAGAAAATCTTATGCAGACAAATGGAAGAGATTCTGTGCTTGGAACCAAGCACAAGGTATTGACATGATTGTTCCACATATTCCTCAGATTTTGCAATACTTTCCTTTTCATCAATTAATATTCATGCCTCTGCCATTTCAACTCATTACAATACAGAACCACCTATTTTTTCTCATCCGTTACTGAGGCAGTACCTCAGAGGGGTTAAAAACATAAGACCTTCAAGGAGAGCACCAATACCTACATGGGACCTCAACTATGACTTGGAAAAACTCACACTGCCTCCGTTTGAGCCAGCCTCTGCAGCTGACATAAAATTCTTATCCTGGAAAACAGCTCTGCTCCTAGCAATAACCTCCGCTAGAAGAGTCTCAGAGTTACAGACACTCATGGCTGTGGAACCTTTCATCATTTTCCATCTTGACAGGGTTTCGCTGAGGACAAACCCTATTTTATGCCTAAGGTAGTGTCCAGTGTGGCCCTTAACCACACAATTAATTTGCCTACTTTTTATCCAAACCCACAGAATAAGGGTGAGAGAATTCTGCATTCTTTGGACATTCACAGACAGCTACGCTTCTACTTGGACAAAACTAAAGCTTTCAGAAAGACTGATCAACTTCTAGTGGCATATGCTACAGCATCACAAGGAAAGCCTATCTCAAAACAGACTATTTCAAAGTGGTTAGGCCATTACATTTGTTTCTGCTATCATGGCAAATCAGTGCATAAGGGCATTAGGCCACATTCAACCAGAGCAGTAGCCACTTCAGCAGCCTTCCTCAGAGGAGTACCAACCAAAGACATCTTAGAGGCTGCAACTTGGAGCTCAGTGCATACCTTTACAAAGCACTATCACTTAGCTCTCTACTCTAAATCCAGGGCAGGCTTTGCCACTGCAGTTCTGCAGGGCCTTATAGCCTCTCCTAATCCTATTTAGTTCCAGCCTCCCAACCTTAGCTTTGGGATTCAACCCAATTGTAATGACTGCAACAGTGAAACACGATGAACATAGTACAGTTGTGTACCTACCATAAATATAGATGTTCGAATGTATTCACTGTTGCAGTCCAGGTTACCCTCCCACCATCCCCCTTTTATCTTTGCTGGGACCTATCTGTACTTTTCTACTCTATACAACCTATGTGGTGTATTTGCTTGTAGAGGAAGGAAAAGTTGTTTTTGTGCATGCATGCTTATTGGCATAATTTAGCCTACCATTTTAGGGGCACCTGACATCTGGGGCAAGAAAAACTGAAGAAAATGGCATCGGCTGCATCTTATATACTCCTGACGCACTGACGTCAGGGAAGAGGTGACAGCAACTGATGCCGGACCTAGACTTTGGAACTCAGGCCGACTGCGGGTAGCCTGTCAGCAGGATAACCCAATTGTAATGACTGCAACAGTGAATACACTCGAACATCTACATTTATGGTAGGTACACAACTGTACTTTAGCTGTCAAAAATGGCAGAGATCAGTAGCAAGTCAATTTTCTCCAATTCTTCATGTAAATTATTTAAGACTAGTATATTTCATGTGTCAGATAACAAACTGAAAGTTCTTTAACTATCAATGCTGTTTTGTGTGCCTTTTTCATTTTTACAACATTAGCATTACCACATTTCCACTCGTCTGGTGATTTAGCAGTCTCATAACTTGCCATGTAAATATATATTTAAAGGGTTTACCAGATATTATTTTAATGAATTCAGTTTTATTTAAAATAGTATCATCTTAGTCCTTGACATAATCTAACATTGTTGGGAGTGTTATTGTTTTCTATTACTCTTACGTGACAATTCCTTTCACCGTGAACTAGCATTTATATTTGAAACCTTTTGATCTATTAGAATTTATAACATGATTAGTAAAATAATGTAGTGATATCTATTGTTTCCTTAGTAACCTTATGATTAGCTATGAAATAGTCTCTGAAAGTTCCTGTTTCTTTACTCTTTGTAATATATTTGAAATAAACTTTTTTGTTATCCTTCATATTATTTTTCCAGATGTTAGTTATAGTTTATAGATAAGTAGAAGGCTAGCTGCCTTTGAGGGTCATTTTAAACCTAACCAATTTACTTTTCAAATGTGAGAATCAAACTCTGTCCCTTGTGTCTATGAGCTAAAGACTTTAACTATTATGCCACACCCCAACTTGATCTCTTCTTGAATTCCATTTGGTCTTATATGTGTGTGTATATATATATATATATATATATATATATATATATATATATATATATATGTATATATATATATATATATATATATATATATATATATATATATATATACATAGTTAAAAATGTAAATATTGTATTCGTTGTTTTTATTTGTAATATATTAAACACTAATGAGTATTATTACTTTAGTTCATTATGGTTAGATAGATGTATTTAACATGATTTCAAATTAATATAAGTTTAATGTAAATTTAATATTAATTTTAAGTAGAATACTGTAATTTATTATTAGAGGGAGTTTGTTCAGAAAAGTAATAAATTTGAAGGTACTTCTTCAGAGGTAGAAGCAGGAGAATGGTTACTGAAACAATGAAGATGCTAGATGGGGTTTTGAATGACTATGTCATCAAACCAGGAATGGCACATTCCATGTTAGGGATTGTAAATATTTTTATTATATTATTATTAAATATTTTTAGTTCTTTTTCCATAACAAAATATGTTGCATTTAAATTTTGCCGAAGCAATAAAAGTTATTATTCAAATTTGCTAGATAATGCAGGATTTAAAAATAAAAATATATAATTGTATTTCACTGAATATAAATGAATTTTATAATCCAATAAAGAGAGGTGGCTTTTTTAAATATCTCAAAATGAATAAAGCTGATATATAGTCTTTCTAGAGGAAACACATCTAATAAAGAAAGACATTGACAAATTGACCTGTAACCAATATTCAATACCGGTAGATGCACATTATAATGCTAAAAGGAGGACCACTGCAATATTATGGAGGAAGTCATTAACTATGCCTAAAGTGATTGATTTTTATACTGACAAAAAAATTGTATGATGGGACTAGCTGTGCTTGAAATAGATAAGAAATTGTACATGTTTGTTAACATCTATTGGAAACCTGGAATGTGTTCCAAGATAACAAAAAAAATCTGGACCTTATAGCTTTACATGCAAAAGGTAAAATTATATTGGCTAGTGATTTTGATTGTATATGACCAGAAAATCATACTACCAAAGATTAGAAAATTAAAATAACCACTACTGCTAAACAACTAAATAACTTTACGAATATGATGAATCTTAGAAACATTCAGTTATTGAAGTTGGCAAATTCATTAAATTATACTCATTTCTCATACAGATTTGATACTCAAAAAAAACATTGATAAAGTCTATGTATCTAATGAGTTATTTTCACAAGTAGAAAAAGTACTGATAACATCTTGTCCTTTGTCTGATCACAATGCCATTACTTTTAAACTTAATTTAAAACCTAATGATTTGATATATTGGCAACGTATACTAGCATATATTGTTAAAATTAAGTTGTTAAAATTAAAGGGTACAAAGAATTGGTTTTGAATTAATTAAAAGTCTTTGTGGATACCAATAACAATGGTAAAGTATCTAATTTTATTTTATCTGGCACCTTAAAGGCCTATATGTATGGAAGAATAAAGAGTTGGTACTTGATGAAAAGAAAAGAATGGGACAATGGATTAAAGATGCTTCAAAAAAGAATTGACAATTTAAAATTTAAGCTAAAGCCTTCTGATACAAATGCAGCTGAAGAACTAAAAATTTTGAATCAAAAATAGAAATATTATCTCATAAAGTTGCAACAAATTTAGGGAAACTTAAATTACAAACCTATACTGTAATCCGTAAAAATTTACATAGATTA
This sequence comes from Protopterus annectens, assembly GCF_019279795.1. Classification (NCBI taxonomy): domain Eukaryota; kingdom Metazoa; phylum Chordata; order Ceratodontiformes; family Protopteridae; genus Protopterus; species Protopterus annectens. The sequence goes on from NC_056727.1 coordinate 1,222,884,327, forward strand.
GCCATAAGCCCAAAGATTATAAATAACATAAATCACATTAAAGAAATGGCCTATCAAGTTAATAACAAAACTAAAAGATTAACAGACTTGAATGGTATTTTAGAAGCCTTTAAAAGGCATTATGAAGAAATAAATAAAGATTTATCTTTGGACAATTCTGATGCAACTAATTGCTTCTTGGAAGAAAATATAAAGCAAAAAGTATTGAAGGATCAAAATAACAAGAACTAAAAGACCAAGTAAAAAAAACTAAAAAATAACAAAGCTCCAGAACTGGATGATTTAATTTCAGAACTATATAAAATAATTCCTAATAATATTTTAAAAGTCTGATGAAGCGTGGCTGTGACCACGCGAAAGCGCTTACCTCTCAATCATATTTATAATAAAGAAGAGTTTTACTTTTGCTACGGCTGCCGACAATTTCTTTGAACTGTGGATTTGGGAAGTTTGTTAAACAGCAACCGCTCAGTACTTTACCTTCATTGCGGTGAGATCAGGTTTCTGCTTTTCGCAATATTTTAAAAGTATTAGCAAGCACTTTTGATGAAATTAAAAATGTATTAAATATTCCACCTTCTTGGAAATACTCATTGATTTCCCCTATTAAAAAAATAAAGACCCTAGGTTATGCTCCTGATATCACCCTATTACATTATTAGATGTTGATTATAAATATTTATGGGCACTTTGGCTAAAAGATTGAATGATATAATACCAAATTTAATTAAAAATGGCCAAACTGGCTTTGTCTTAAGGAGAAGAGTACAAGATAATATAATTAGACTTGTATCCCTAATAGCCATTGTCAGTAAAAATAAAAAGGAATTATCAATATTAAGTTTGGTCATTGATAAAGCCTTTGATTTGGTTAACAAGATATATTTACAAAAAGTACTTAAACAGTATAATATTTCCTCAAACTTTATAGAAATTATAATGAAATTATATAATAATACCATCTCTTTTGTCAAAATTGGATCTTTTCTTTCTAGCTCATTTAGAATAGCAAAAGGAACAAAGCAAGGATGTCCATTAACTCCATTATTGTTTGCCTTGGCAACAGAACCCGTTGCTACTTATGTTAGAAATAATAATGGAATAAAGGGTTTCTCCAAGAATGATAAGCATAATTCTAAGATCCACTTACTCACTGATGATATTGGCCACTGTGGTGCAGCAGTTAGTATTGTCACCTCACAGCAAGAGATAAGATGCTCCAGTTCAATTCTCATTTGGGGTACATATTGTGCAGAGTCTGCCTGTCTTTCCTGTGGTCATGTAGGTTTCCTCTGGGTGCCCCAGTTTCCTCCCACATTCCAAAGATATGCAGTAGGTGGATTGGACACTCTAAATTAGCCATAGGTTAGTGTGTGTGGTGAGTGAGTGGTGCAAATGAATTACCATGGCAGGGCTATCCACCCAGCACTGTAAACCTTGGCTCAAGATGATTGTCACTGCAGAAGTGACATCCCGACCCCATGTGCCAAATGGGAAAAGGGGTTGAAGATGGATGGATGGATGGATGGATGGATGGATGGATGGATGGATGGATGGATGGATGGATGGATAGATGGATGGATGGATGGATGGATATTTTATTAACTACTATTAGTACTGAAACTTCATTAAAGAATATTTTTAGGTCAATAAAATGCTTTGAGAAAATTTCTGGACTGAACTTTAACCATAATAAAACAGAAGTAATGTTAGTAAATAAAAAGTCACATGATTTTTAAATAAATACAAAGAGTTTAAATGGGGAAATAAACAATTGAAATATTTAGGAGTTAAAATAATAACTAGTTGGAAGGAAACAGTATTATTAAATTAGGAAAAACTTAACCAATAATATTTCATAACTATTTGAAAGTTGGGAAAAATGTTTCTTCTTTATTGAAGCTAGACTTGTATAAATAAAAATGATAATACTACCAAAAATATTATACCTTGCTCAATCATTACTAATATATCCACCTAAAAAATTATAAAAAGATTAAACTCCATACTATTAAGATTTCTATGGTATCACCAAAACCCAAGAATATAATATGAACGGCATATAAGAAGTCGGGAAAAGAATGGTGTTAGAGTCCCAAATATTGATCTATATATTAAATCTGCCATCTTAAAGGAGAGCTGCACCCACAGACTCAAACAATATGTTTTTTTCATCATGGTTTGGTGTTTCCTACATTTTAACACCACTCTGGGACTATTTACAGGTTTTGAAATATTTTTATACATAATTTCTGAGTCTGACCACATGAGGCCTGGCATTTTGAAGTAATTCTGATTGTTTAGTCTGCCTTCAGATATCCCACAATGCAGTGCTCATCTGTAAAAAGTTACATCACACAGGCCTCTTTCTTCCTAAACCTTCTGTCACTGCATTGATTTTACATACATATACTGCTGTCTTTCAGTTAGTTGGTTTTAAGTAACATTTCTTGCCGTTCAATGACTACTTAAAACACAAACAGTGCAAATGCCACAGAACATACTTTCAAATTGCTTTTTACTGCTGCTTCTTTTAGACTGGCTAAACTGCAGTTTTTTGGTGAAGCCTGAATTCTACTACTTTGACTCATCTCCCATCCCCCTTCACATCTAACTTCCCTAGCTGTCAAAGTGCTAAGAGTAATTTGAGCTGTTACCTCCTATGATTGACAGCTCACAGCAGGCGACTTGACACGTGTGCTGCCTCCTTGTTCTAGCCTTTACTTTCTGTATAGGTAGGGGAAGGACCAAGGAGCTGTGACATCACAGCATGGGTGGATTTTTAGGATGGTCATGATGATGTCAGTTTGGGGAGGGAATTTGCCAGAAAACTACCTGTATTCAGTGGCGTTGATGACATCAATGAATTGAAGACTTTTTCAAAGTGGAATAAAAGTCTTTTGAAAGTGAAACCACCACAGTACTGTTAGGTACTGTTCTAGTGGAGAGAAACAGTCAATTTAAAATATTTTAAATGCTGTGTTGCTGTTTATTCATAGCAGGGACAATAAATATGGAGAAAAAGGACAGAGAAGTTGAGCATTTAATAATAGAATCCCATTGTTGTCCTTTAAATATTATTAATTTTTGGTTTAACTCAGAATACTGTTCAAACTAGAAATTTCTACATGACGTAATTTTAACATCAAGCATGGAAACTGAAATAAATTTTAATCCCACCTTAAACATTAATATAGCTCATCGTGTTTTAAAAGACTACTGTATAAATAATATTTATTTATTTATTTATTGATTGATTGATTTTATTTTACATTTGTTTACCAGGAAAGTCTGACTGGGCATGAATCCCATTTTCAGCGGAGGCCCAGGGATTAAAGCTCCACTAAGATTAGTACAGCAAATACAGTAAATACAATACACATGTTAATAAAGTACAGTGCAGAGTCAAAAGTTAATAAAGTACAGTTTCAATGTGAAGAAAGGAGCAAAAAGTAAATATACTTTAAGGAGCACAGTGTATTACAATAAACAATACAGTTGAAAGGAGATTTTGTTCAGTCATTAGGTTACATTCATCAGTGGCTAGTACAGTAAACGCACATTTATTAAGAGTATAGAAAGGAGTTGTAAGCTATCATAGAAGGTTAAGGTATGATATGATCTAATTAAATTAAGCCACCTAGGGTCGGAACTATGTAAATGGGACTGGAGGAGTTTTTTGAAATTATTTTAGTTTTCAGTGGTCCCAATATCTACGGGGATGGTATTCCATGATTTTGCAACAGAAATTGAAAACAAGGGGTCCCCAGAGCTATTGTTACTTTTGCCTATGTCAGCCAGTACTTTATTGGTGGATCTTATTGAGTTTGTTAGAGTAAACATTAATAGACCTTGAAGAGCAGGAACTCTATCATGATAATATAGAATTTGGTGGACTATTGTAAGCTGGTTATATGTGAGCAAGTTGGGTAATTCTAGCCAGGATAGTTGATTGATTGCTATGGAGTGATTTGTCCTGAAGGGTGAGTGAGTAGCAAACCTAGCTATTTTATTGTAGCAGGTGTTTAGTTTTTTAAAGTCTGCTTTGTTTAGGTTGCTGAGTATGGGAGAGGCATAGAGAAGTGTGGATAGTAGGTGGGTTCTTGGTTGGCTTTACTATCAATTGTGAGGTACGTTTTGCACCTATATAGCATTCTGATTTTTTAATGGACTTTGTTTAATGTTTGTGTAATGCGCATAACGAATTTCTTGTTGTAATCTATGATAACCCCTAGAAGATTGGTGTGTTGGACAGGTGTGATAGGGGTGTTATTGGCTGAGAATATTGTGAATGGTGGTATGGGGTCTAAAGCTCTAGTGGGATAGAATATCATTAGCTGTGTTTTATTGGGGTTAAATATTAGTTAAGAGTTGACTAACCAGGTTTCAACAGCAGTAAAGAACTCTTGTGTCAATTCCTGGAGTTGGAGGAGTGATGGGGCAGAGCAGATTAGAGTAGAGTCACTGGCGTACTGGAGAATACAGTGGATACTAGGTTACCATTGTTTCAATGTTGGTTTACTGTGTTGGTAAAGTTAATAAGGGCCGTGGTAGTACTCTGATTGGGACAGAATCCATGCTGGGTGTTTGTTAGCAGTTTATTAGTGAGGAGGTAATGCATTATTTGGGAATGTATTACATTTTTTGATAAGGGGGACAGAATGGCAATTGGACAGTGATTAAATAGTTCCACATAGTTACTTCCTTTGTGGAGTGGTATATGAAAAATTTTCCACAGAGAAGGAACATGTTGTTCTGGTAAAGAGCAGTTAATGAGCATGTAGACTGGGTAAGAGATGGCTTTGGCTGTGATCTTTAGATATTCTGCAAGTAATTTGTCAGCAGACAGGGTTGTGGGTTTAAGCCAATTTAGGTATTTATACACTGTGCTAGTTGGGACGGGCTATAAGGAGAACAGGTTTTGGTCTGCTGGTAAAGAAGATGTGAAATGAGAGAAGTACTACTGCTGAGGGCTAGGATGGATTTGGTGAAGTGTTAATTGAATTGGGTGACAATATTATTGGTGGTGGTGTCAATGTTTGGGGGTGGAATACTGGTCTTTCCTGGTTGTAGGATTTTATTAATGGCAGCCCAGAATTTTTGTGGGTTATTTTTGTGTTTGGTTTGAATGCCTATATAGTGTTTCCTTTTGTCTGTCCTAATTTGTTTTTTGGTTTTGTTCCTTAGTTCCTGGTATGCCTGTCTATTAGTTTGAGTTTTATTTTGATGCTACAAGTTGCTCACTTTATCTCTTTGCTTTAGTAGTAGATGGGTATCTTTGGTCAGCCAGGGGACATAGCTGAATTTAGTTCTGACAGTTCTGATAGGGGCAAGATGATTTAGAATGTTGAGAAAAGTGTTATTGAAGTAGTCTATGGCACTTTCCAGGTGACAGATGAGAGTGGTCTCCAGTTGCATTGATTAAGTGCAGATATGAAGTCGTGGGTTTTGAAATTCTTTGTATACTGGACTTGTTGGAAGGTGGACGATTTTAATGGATTCATTTAGTATCTAGTTATAAATATGGGAAGGTGGTCACTGAGAGTGTCTGGGTGGGAGACTGAGAAGTAGGATTGAGATGCTCTATTAGTAGGGATCCAGTCTACGATGGACTCCTTTTTTGATGCTTTATCTACCTGTGCTGTGGTTTTGATTCATTGAGTGAAACCATGTAAGATAATGTGGTTAGTGGGGTGGAGCAAGTAACAGGAAGACCAGTCAATATTAACATCACCTAGTATGATTGTTTCTTGGGGACATTTTTGGGATGTCCCGTCTAGAACGGATTCTACTGTGTTAATGTTATTGCTGGGGGGTATATAGGTATCAGTTATATGCAAGTGTTTTGTTTAGTTGATTTTAGCTTAGTGAACCTAGTTTCTGCATTATTGAACTTGGGGTATTCAGTGGCTGACAATTCAATGGTCAGGTTGTTTTTGAAGAAGAGAGCAATGCCTCCACCTCTTTGGGATATTCTGTCTTGTCTGAGAACATTGTAACCAGGTGGAGCAAAGTCATTATTATTGTTCAGTGGTTTTAGCCAGGTCTCTGTGAGAAGGACTATGTCGGGGAGTAGAGGGCTAGGGTAGCATGTACCTCTGGCATTTTGTTCAGTGTGCTTCTTATGTTTATATTGAGTATAAGGAGATCTGTTGATTTCCTGGGGGAGGTTAGAATGTTATTTGTCTGGTAGCAGTGAGGGTTGTTATCATTTGTAGGGCCAAGATTTGGGTGCACATCTCCACTAAGTACGATTCAGGATGCTATTTGGATTATAGTTTTTAGGCATTTGATTATATATGTGTTATATTTTGAGGAAATGTGGTTGTTTAGTTGGTGTGGGGTTACTTTAAATATGGCAAGGTCAAGATATGAGATGTTGTAGATAGAAGGAAATATTACTGAAAAGGCTTGTTTATCTTGTGAAGTAGAGGTAAACAGAAGTATAAGTGCTTATAATTTTGGTATTAAGCATGTTTTGGTGTTTTTCAAAACAATAATGAATAGTAATTATTCAGATGAACAATTGTTCATGATGTTTCCTATAGCTTATACTGCTGGGTGTGTGTAATCTTTTAACATAAATATAACAACTACTGCTGAGAAAAATAACTTAAAATTCTGGTACCAGTTCCTAAATGAAAATAAAATAAGTGATGCAGGAAACCTCTTTGAAAGATATAATACAAATAATACTAGCTGACTGGATATTCAGGTACTAAGATAATTCTTAAGTAATAAATTGAAAATATCACTATCTATGAACACTAAATCAATTCCCCAAATCTTAGATTTTTTTTCTTTCGGATTAATAGAAGTGAATATAAAAATAAATCATACTTATCAATAACTGATAGAATTTTAAGAACTCAGCTAATAGGTTTTGATGCCTCTCATTGGGACTATTCTACAAAAATAAAGAAGCATTTTCAGAGGCCAACAAAAAGTCATATTTGCGATCTGTGAATAATTCCACATCATCTATGTATTGGAAATTTTTTATTTGGAAGTTTCTACATAGAAACTTTTTAACACTTTGTAAAATAGCACTTTTTTATAAAATAAGAAAATAAAACATGTTGGAGGTGTAATTCTAATTTCGATGCAGATTGGGGACATATGATTCTAAAATGTCAAATGGTTGTACCTTATTGGGAAGAATTTAGACATTTTGCTAAAGCTTTGTGATCAGACAAATGTAATATAAAATATTATTTGATTCTATTCAGTGTTCCCATTCCAGGTCCTGTCCCTAAAACTCAAGTGCCGCTATTAGAGTCAATTCTGGCTATTGCAGAAAGGTTGTCCCTATGAAATGGAAAAATAGAAGTATCCTCTCTTTGAGTTTAGTTATCAAGTAGCAACTGTATCTAATAAGGAGTTACACACTTTGCATGACAAAACTATAAATGTTACTCATAAGAAAATATCATGGCAAAAACTCAAAGATTTATTAGAAAAGTATTAATGTTGTTATTTGATATCAATATTTGTTATGGATGTTGTACATAATTGTTATTGCTGTTCGTTATTTGTTTCATTTTATTTACATTTTGTGATATTATTTCAGTTTATTTTAAAACACAATAAAAAGTTATAACAAAAAAGGAACATACCAATAATCATTTTTAAGCTACACAATGAATCATTCCTTTTCTATTTTTGCTCATATAGATATGTGTCACCTAGTTTTATTCCATTATGAGCATTTAAAAAGTAAATGAAGGCAGGAAATTCTCCTAGATCATGTTATAAACTTTTGGGTTCTCTATACATCTACCAGTGGAATGTATATACTATCAACCCTTAATGTGATGTCTGCACAATTATGTTAACCCTTGTTGTCAAGAGAATAAGTCATTGATATATAGTCTGCTACTAATCACAAAATATTCCTTAAAATTCCTGTGGATTCACTCCAGTGAAAGACGTTGCAATTTCTGTATACTTCAGACCATTTGCTCTCTATTAACCATGTTTCTGTTATTAATGTTACATCAGCATTAAGAGAAAGCAAAATATAATTTAGAAGGAAACCCCTATTATTCAGACTGTGAACATTCATTGTTAGAATCGTGCTCTGGCTTGTATACAAAAAACTTTGTTTCATGTTATGTATTTTGCTCTATCCTCTTCCCTAAATTAGTTAGTATTACTGGGATTTGGAGATATTTCTATGCACTTGTTCATAGGTTCATAGGTTCATAGGTTGATACTAGGCTATCTGCCCTAGGGCATTTATAAGCCTAGCCAGAGTGTGTTTGGCTTATGCCTCCCTTTTAGATTAGTTAAGGTCACAGAAGATAGCCCTTTTAAAGTTAGTTTACTGTGCCTCTGTCTAGCAAGGACATAGAAGAGATCCCAGGGGTAAACTTATGATCCCCCATCCACCCATCAAGATTTCTCTTGAAAAGGGTCAGTGAGGGGCTCTGCCTAACATGGATTGGGATCCTGTTCCAGAGTTTGGGGAGCCTTTGGGATATGAATCTGTCCCTCCAGCATGTCCTATTTATTGCCTTGCTGAGGATTAAGTCCCTGGAGCTCCTGAGGTAGAGCATGTCCATTAATACTGGGTTGGACATGGCTTTATACATCAGGCATAGGTCGCCTCTGAGTAGGCGGTAAGCAACTGAGTAGAGCTGGAGTTTCTTTAGCCGAACTGCATAGGGCATCTGTTTGAGGCCCTTGATCCTCTTGGTGAGGTACTTTTGGGGTCTCTCCAGTTGCTGCAGGTGTCGGGTGAGGTACATCCCAAAGGGGGCATTGTATTCAATTATGGGCCTGATGAGTGATGAGTAGAGGGGCACAATGACCTCTCTTGATCTAGATGTGAACTCTTTCGTGATAAGGTGGGTTATATAGAAGGTCTTTCTAACCACTTTGGCAACGTGATTGTCAAAGGAGAGATTACTATCTACTTGGGTCCCCAAATCCCTAATTACTTCTTCCGTATTTAATGGATTACCACCTATGTGGTAATTTGTGGGCACTTTGTTTTTCCCAAAGGGGATGACTATGCACTTTTTGGCATTTAGCTTGAGGCCATGGCTCTGGCACCAGGTATTCGTCTCTGTGAGTCCTTATTGGAGGATGCTTGTGTCAGCCGGAGAGTTGATTATGGCTCCCAGTTTGCAGTCATCTGCGAACTTGGTCAGCCATAGTCCTCCTGTGTTAGCCTGTACCTCAGAGAAGTATATACCGAACAAGAGAGGTCCCAGGACTGAGCCTTGTGGGATGCCACTTGTAACTGGTTTTGAGTCTGACATGGCACCTGCAATTCTGACCATGTGGGTTCTAGCCCTGAGCCAGTTTGCAACCCATCTTGTAACATTGGGGTTGCTATTTAAGCTGGTGAGCTTATTTATGATGCCCGAGTGGGGTATTGGGTCAAAGGCTTTTGTGAGGTCCAGGTAGGCTGTGTGGACTACCTTCCCTTCATCTGTGGCCTTAGTAACTGTTTCAAAAAAGTCAACTAGGTTTAAGAGGCAAGATCTGCCCTTAACAAAGCCAAATTGGGTAGGATCCAGTGTCTGGAGGTTCCCAATGTCTTTGTTTATGAGTTCCATGATGATACGCTCCATAGCTTTGCAGACCAGACTAGTCAGGCTTATGGGGCGATAGTTAATGGGGTCCGTTGTGGCACCACCTTTGTGGAGCAGGACCACTGTTGCTGTATGCCATTCTTTGGGTACATATCCTGTAGTAAGGCTGAGATTGAACAGTGACTTTATTTGAGGGTTCAGTTCTTCTTGGAGCTTGTGTAAGACGCAGCCCGGGACACCGTCCGGTCCCATTGATGCTGTGTTTTTTGCTTTTGAGAGGGCAGCTTTCACCTGTGCATCTGTGATGTTAGGGAGGCTACATTTTGTTGGGATGGAGATTTGCTCTTTTGGGGGGAAAGGGGGGAGAAGTTTGCACTGAACCTGTATGCCAGGATGTTGGCAATGTCTGTGGGTTCAGTGTATTTTTTGTCATTTTTCACTAACTCAGAGCATATCTGGGAGTTGCCACCTAGATTCCTGACATAACTAAAGAAAGCCTTGTGATTATCTTTAGCGTCTTGTGCAATTTTTCTTTCGAAGCTGGCCTTGGATGATTTTATGAGGGATCATAGTTGCTTGCTAGTACTGATCAGAGATGCCTTCCCTTTTTGGGATTTTGCTCTATCATGTAGTAGCTTCCTCCTTCTGTTGTATAGCTTATTTATGGCCGGGGTCTACCAGGCAGGTCTCCTGCCATTGGAAGAGTGAGTCTTGGTATTGCATGATCCATGCATTCCTGTATGTGTCCATAGAATGCGTTTGTAAAGGATTCTGCGGTTTGAGCAGTATTTTCCACTGGCCTGGGGGCTTTAAAGGATTCCACCTCAGTTTTGAGAAGTGTAAAGTTTGCTTTTGAGAAATTTTTCACTGTGGTTTCCTTGGCTAGGGGTGGGCATGGGATATGGATATCCAGTGAGATTAATTTATGGTTTGATCTTACCAATGAGGGGTTTACCTCTGGTGTGGAACATAGAGTCCCCATGTTGGTGATGACCAGGTCCTATATGTTGTCCCCTCTTGTGGGAGTGGTGACCAATTGTTCCATAGCATTTGAGTTTATAAATTCTAGGAACCATTGGGCTAGGGTGTTGGGGCTTGACTAGTGTTCCCAGTCAATGTTTGGGTAGTTGAAGTCACCCAATATTATGGTGTTTGGAGAGACCTTCATATTCTCCAGTGTTCTCAGGAATGCCGAGTAGGGTTCCTAAGTTTGGGAGGGTGGACTGTAGCAGGCTACAAACTGAAAGGCAGTTTTGCCCACTGTTAGTTGTGCATGGATGGTCTCCGATGCTTCGTGCAGTGCCACTAACCTGGAGGTGTGGGTATCTTTGATGAATATGGATACACCCCCTCCTTTTGTGATTCGGTCTGAGTTTTGGGGCCGAAAAGCATGGTATGAGGTATAACCTGGTAGTGCTGGAGTGCTTTCGGAAGCCTTGAACCAGGTTTCTGTTACTGCACAGATATCGATATTCTCCATAGTGAGGAGAGGCTCAAGTGCATGCATCCTGAGGTTTAGACTTCTGGCGGTGAGCAGCATTACCCTTAGTTTTTTTTTCCTTGTGTTGTCTATAGAGGTGGGTTTGTCTTTTGAGCCTTGCCTAAAAAAGGCACTATGGGGGAGGCAAGACCCTTAGCCAGTATTCGAAAGCCCAGAGGAGACAGGTGCAAGCCATCCCTAGTGAAGCAACGTGGCTTGTTGAGCATGTCATCCCAGGCTGACAGACACTGGATCCCGTTTGAATGACACTTTAGCCAATTGTTAAAATTGATCATTTTGTCTTTATACTGTGGCATCATTCTTGGTGAGGGCAAGATGCTACTCAAGGTCAGGGTCATACCAGCCTGGGCTACATGATCAGAGAGCTCCTCTATGTCTCTTTTCATGTAGTCCAGGGAGGTACATCTCAGGTCATTCACACCAGCATGGACAATGATGGTGTCATATTTGTACTTGCTTTGGAGTGACCTGAGTGCTTGTGTTATGTGGCGGATCCTGGCACCCAACAGGCAGCTTACAGTGACCTTCTCCTTGTTCAGTCTGG
>NC_056727.1:1222910913-1222933413 GCF_019279795.1 Protopterus annectens
ACCTGCATGACAAAGCCATACGTCAGTCTTTTTCCACCTCTGCAAGTGTAAAATATGAACACTTAGTTAAAATTATTGTTGACATATTTAGAGTTTAACAGACAAAACAATAACTTAGCATGCAATAAGTCTAATTTATGTTAATGGCTCCCAGGTCTGGAGTCTGAATGGAAAACAACAAAGTTTCCTTGTCAGGTTTCAAAAATCACATTAGAGAGACTATATTTTACTTAGATCTTTTTGCAAACACTCCACAGTACAGAGAACCAGAACACCTCTGTACTTGCATGCACAAGGTACAATAACATATTCGCTATTCCACAGATGGCAAAAGCATGTAGTATGTTTTGATGTGTGAGAAAAAAAAAAACGAAACTGGAACCGCAACACAAAATTCCACAGCAAATATTACAGTTCCAATAAGGCAGTATGCAGAGCAGATTGTAACTGCTGATGTATCACAAAAAAGTTACAGAATGTTTTGATGTGTACTAACATATTTGGATTTTATGAAAGTATGTGTGATATACAGTGTATATTATGTTAAAAGGAAATATGTTTAGTATGATTTTATAGGCCTTAATGCCTGTACTGAGCATGGGTATGCATTTTATCTCACTTGTTTCTGAGATATTAATTTAAGCTAAGGACAAGCACATTTATCATTACAATTTCTTGCACATGATTATGTTAACATTTACAACAGTTATGTAACTAGAGTTGAGTAATCTCTTTCTTCCCAGAGGTAATTCTCAAACTAATTATTCTTAAATGTCATACAGCAGTCAGTCATTAATGGCAACAATACCGCAGCTAAGGCAAAACTTTTGAGGAAATGAATATGAGTGCAATTATAATCAATCAGTCTAAACAATAACATGAGGATGTGTCAGCGAAATGTTTTTTGGAACGAAACAAGATTGCACGAAATGTTCTGAAGCACAGATAAATCAGAATGATTCATGGTCTGTGCTATATACGTGAAGAGAGAAACAGAGAGAGATTCTTTCTTCCTATTCTATTGGGCCAAAGTGTGTCAGTCAGTTAGCACAAGAGAGACAATCTTTAATTCAGAGAATATAAAGTCACTTCATTAGCAGCTCATTGCCATGGCACTGAATCAAACACTGCACTGTCAGACATGACCACAATAGTGTTATATCATACCAGCCTATGCATTACCTCTCAACTGCCCAGATATTTGCAGAATGTCCAGATTTTTGCCTCAGACTTTTGGTCTGTTATAAATAAAATGTGTGATTTTCTGACAAATCACTGGGATGATCTGAGGATGGAAGTCACTAAATAATGACATACATTTGAGTTTCAAACTTCATATCCTTCAGAAAAATGCAAATATAACACAAATCCTGTTATTCTAGCAACTCTCTAAGTTTATAAGATCAATATTTAAAATTTTTCCTATTTTTGGGCCTGCCCCCCCCCCCCCCCATTATGTCAGATTTGTCTAGATTTCTTGCTCTAAGAGGTTGAGAAGTAATAACATAAATACCAGCCAACTCACACAAACACATTCAGATACACACACACACACACACACACACACACACACACACACACACACACACACACACACACACACACTGTCCCTCTCACTTACCAGACACTCCCCCACACAAACATCATCATCACCAACCCCCTTTTTCCCATTTTCTACATGGGGTCTGGGTGCCATGTCACTTGTTACCATCTCTCCCTATTCAATGCCACTTTCCTACCTTCTTTGACATTCATGCCTGACTGCCACAGGTCTTCTTTCACACAATTCATCCACCTCTTTGCTGGAAACTCTTGTTTCCTCTTGCCTTCTTCCTGTCTGTCCCAAATAATCTTCACCAGATTGTCTTCTGCTTTCCTGCACACGAGTCTGAACCACCATAATCTTCTCTGTTTCAGCTTTCCTGTAATTGGACCTACTTTGGCTTCTGCTCTTATATCCTCATTTCTTTGTCTGTCCCATGCTGTGCATCCTACCACCCATCTCAGTCACTTCATCTCTGTCAGCTCTAGCTTCCTCAACTCCTCTGCCTTCACTGGCCAGGTTTTTGTACAATGCAGTAGTACTGGTCAGACCTCAGTTTTGTACACCTTACTTTTCACCTTCTTTTGCATTCTTCTGTCATATACTACCTCTGACACTCTGTGCCAGTTGGCTGCAGCCCCTCTGTTTCTAGCTTTGACCTCCTCATTCAGACTTCCCTTTTCCTCAACCACCCCTCTCAGATACTTGAAGCTGTTAACCTGTTCTACTGTTTAACTTTCTATCTCAATTTTCAGTTTCTTCTGATTTCCCCCATTTGCTGCCATTACAACTGCCTTACCTGTACTCAGTTTCATCCCATGTGCCTTCAGTTTTGCATTCCATTCCCCTGTCCTTTGATGAAGTTCTTGCTAAGAGTCTACCTGTATTGCCACATCATTTACATACAGCAGCTTTGTTGATATGTCCCTTCTGACCTGTTGGCTAGTGTAGACCATCACCAGTATGAACAGTAGTGGGCTCAGATCTGAACACTGATGCACACCCACTCCCACTTTGAACCCATTTGTAAGACCATTCATACTTGGGTCACTGGGTCCTTATACATAGCGTGCACTTATTCTACCAATGTTTCCGGACTTTGAACCACTGCATGACTGCCCAAATCAGCTTTCTTGGGACTTTGTCATATGCTTTCTCCAGGTCTTGGAATGCACAGGTGGACTCTTTCCTCATTTATAGCTTTTTCTCAAGTATCTGTCTCACTGAAAACATCAGGTTGGATGTGCTGTATCCTGATTTGAATCTAAACTGTTAATTTCCTATCTTACTGTGTACTACTCCATGTATTCCTTTATTAATCACCTTCTCCAGAACTAACTTTCATGCAGTGTGATAGGAGTTTCATACCTCTAAACTGCCTTCAATTCTAAATGTCCCCTTTGTTCTTGAAAACTGGAACTAGTATGCGTATTCTCCAGTCAGCTGGGATACACATTTCCTTTCATACTGCTATGAGTACCCCCAGGAACCATATTTCTCAGTATCTCACCCAACCCCCTGAACCTGTCTGCTGTTACTTCATCTGAGCCTGCTGCTTTCCCTGACTTCATTTTCCTTAGTGCTGTTGTTGTGTCTTCTAAAGTGGGCTCCTCTTCCCTCACTATGGGCTGTGTCTGGGTCAGTACAGCTTCTGTGGGCTTTTCTTCATGCAGAAGCTGCTGGAAGTACTCCTTCCATGATGTCTACCCATCTTCTTTATCCTTCTGTCTTTACCTTGCAACCTGATAAAGTTTCTTTGTGCAATCCACTGAGTCACTTTCCAGAAACTGCTAGTGTGCCCCTGATGCCTTGTTGTTTATTATTGCAACAATTGCAACTCCTCCCTTAGCCTCTTTATTAGCCAACCAGTATTCATTCCTAGCCTGGTCCGTCTTTTCTATCTCCCACTTTTTCCTGCACTCCTTCTTTCTTTTGATGACTTCCTGGACTTCTATATTCCACCACCAGGTTTCCTTATGTACCATATTTCCATACCTGGCTTGTCCACATATCTGTTCTGCAGTCCTTGCACATGCTATTTTTGAGGCACTGTCATTTCTTCAACTACACCTGTTTCTTCTTCTTCTTGCGGTGCTAGAGCCCTGAGTAAGTCCTTGAACTGTTGTGATTTCTGTCTTGTCGACTTGCAGGTCTTCAGTCTGATTGTGGCAACCAGTGGTATATGCTGTGCCCTTTCCTTACTAGAAGGAAGTCTACCTGAGCTGCATGTTGGCCACTTTTGTACGTGATCTTGTGACTGTCTCTCTTTCTGAGCCATATGTTGCCATTAGACAGACAGAAGTCTAGAATGGCCTCTCCTTCTTTATTCCTGTTGTCCCATCCTGTCCACCCCACCATTTCTAGCCTGCCCCCCTGAGCAGTAAATGCCTTGTCTCCTGGATACATAGGATCATGTCATTTCCTTCCAAGCAGCATCCTGTCAGTGAATCTATATTAAGTTTGCAATTTTTGGCCAGTTGATTGGTTTTAAATTCAGCTTTCACTCAACAGAGGTATCCCAGGTAACACAAGCTGTGCAACTGGGCACCACTTATTGACCCAGGGCTTATGTGGTACAGTGACAGCGGCACATACACCCCTCCTGCCATTATTATGGGTCCCTGGTGTATGTCAGAGTAGGCCAGGTCCTCAACCCACTTATCACTGGCACATACCCATCATCACAACCAGATCACCTAGAGACATATTTTTACACCACTGAGTGGCTAGCCCTGTCATGGCACACAGTCTGAGGGTACTGCACACCACAGTAGATGCCCAAAGCAGTGGATCTATACAACTCTTCCCCCTCTAGAGCATCATCTAGAGTTGGTGCTGCTGCCCACAGCTCTGTTCTTTGGTGGATTTGAGATGAAAACACTCAACATGCTTTTCAGAGGTGGAAGAAACCCCACAGAAACACAGGGAGAACATGGAAACTCCAAACAGGCATTGGTCATAAGTCAGAATCACACCTTGTACTTTTTGCGTGGGAGGCAAAGACTGTAACCATTATACCAACTGCTCTGATATATACAAACACATATACACACATGTACAAGCAGATGCAAACAAGCCCCCTACACACTCACTCATTGACTCACATGAAAACATGCACACACCAGCTTGCACACTCCAGTACATACACAGATGGCTTCCCTATACTTACCTCCATCAGGGAGATCACTTGACACATACAACCATGCACATCCATGCAGCCACATTCATGTAGCAACAGACACACGCACACATAGAAAGACACACACTTACATACACACTCACACACACACCCATGGCTGCACAACAACTATATGTAGTCATGTTCCGAGCCACACCAGCCCCATAGGGGTGAATCCATTATTGTTGTGCTGTTTTTTGACAACATTCAATTTGTTCCTCCTTGTGAACACATTAGCTCAACAGATTCTTTGCATCACTGTAGTACGTTAATCTACTGCTAGTGCCTGCCATTTCCTGGGGAGAGCACATGGCTTATTTATATTAGCCACTCCCCTAGACTACTGCATTTGCAGCTTCACCAGTGAGATCAGTCTCCATACTACAGACACTACCAGTGAAAAATAGTAGATGGAGAGAGCAGTCTCACTGGCTTACTGTGATGTGAAAATCGTCTAAGTTAAGGATTCCACAACATGGCAAGCCTTTCTGAATCACAGGGAATAGGCGAAGGCTATAGGATTTATCCATATACTTTGAAGCATAAAATGTGACTATCAGGTTGTGTGTGTACATACTAGCTTAAACATTTTGAGATAATAATTACTGCTAAACTCCTCCTGGAAAACAAAGAGACTGTTCTTAAAGCAGTTTGGGCAACCACCCATTAAGACTATAAAGATACAAGAATGTCTGTATATAAGAGCCACAGGAAATGCCCTAGGCCTCTTATACTTAAAAAAAGCAGACTGTGTACACCATTCAGTAACTTTATACTGTTACAATGAGTACAGGCATGCTGGACTTCATAGATACTGATCTGATCGGGAAATCACTTTTTGGGCAAGAATATTCTCACTATACATGCAGATGGACTTATTTCTGCTGCCTTAGGTAAAAGTGAAAACCTGCAACATTCACAATGCCCAGTCACAGACCAAAGCTATAATCACTTACCAGGATTTCAGCCACATTGGATTGAAGCAGTCCTTTCATTACAACCCAATCAACAGTAATTGAAGGTTGACCAGAACACACACAAACACACACACACACACACACACACACACACACACACACACACACACACACACACACACACACACACACACACACACACACACGCACACACACACACACACACACACACACACACACACACACACACACACACACACTCGCACACACACACACACACGCACACACACACACACACACACACACACACACACACACACACACACACACACACACACACACACACACACACACACACTCGCACACACGCACGCACACACACACACACACACACACACACACACACACATGGGTAAGATATGAGTCAGCAAGAGAGAAGGACAGTTACCAAGATAGCAGATGGATTACTAGGAGGGATAAGTGTAGGGCGATAAGGTGAAGAAGAAGGAGAAAGAAAGAAAGAAGGGAAAGAAAGATTTGAGGAAATAGAGAAAGAAACAGCTAAGTAAAAAAGGACAAGCAGATGGAGAGAATGTATATGAAGAAGAAGAGAGGTAGCAATTAACAGCCTGGAGTACTACATGAGCAGAGCCAGGAGATGTTTGTGAAATTTGTTAGGGAGGTCTTGAATATAATGATATTTGGGGAGCTCTTAATTGTTATAGAAATTTGATTCCAGGCATTTGCTACATGGAAAGAACAGAAGCTTTGGCAGGCAGCAGTATGTGCCTTGTGGATGGAGACTATTTGTCATTAGAGCACTGCAAGCATTTGGGTGGTAGTTTTGTAGGAGTGTTGTAAGACAAGGGCAGTCACTGAGTTTGTTTATTAGTTTATACAAAGTGAGTAGTTAAGTATAGTGGAGTTAGTGGAGTAGTAATCAACTGAGTTCTTTGAGAGATGAGCAGTGATGGGTGAAATGAAGTTTGCTAGCAGCAAAGCTAGCAATTTGATTGTAGCATTGTTGAAGTTAAGATTTTACTGAGGACTGGAGGTTTGGGAATACATGTGCACCATACAGGAGGAAAGGCCGTAAAAAAGTGTTTGCCATAGTTACTTTAGTGGAGGTGGTCAAGTATTATTTATTTATGTACATCATGACTAAAGTTTGATGGGTTTTCTGAATATAATTTAGAATGTGGAGGTTGAATTTGAGGTTGATATCTGTTATTACTCTGAGTAGTTTAGTACGAGTAACTGTTTCATTTTATGTCTCATCAAGACAAGTGATTCAAAAATTGAGTAGAAAGAGGTATAGGCTATGACAGAACCATAGGACGAGAAAATAAGAAAGAAGGCACAATACTTTTTTTGGAATATCAGTGAGTCTGATAATGATGCTGATAGAAAGTGGTCTTTCAGAAAACAGATACTTAAACTGAAAAAGAAAAACGAAATGTTGTCGCAAACATCTAAAAGCTGAAAATAACACTGCCTTCACTTCTCAGTGGTCATCAGGCTTAAGCTATGTAAATTTAGCATACCCTGGTGATGAGAATGTGACCCAGGAAAGCAGCTACTGGTCTGCTTGGAAGGGAGCCTCCTACTTCAAGAGGATCTTTTGCTGTGGTTAATTTAACCTAGTACCATCTGTGTCTCGGTGACCTGCTAAACTGGTAAGGAGTCCTAGTGAGTGCAGTACAGTTCTAAGAAAGTGGTTTGTTTAGAAAGTTATTTATTTGTTAATGGTTATTTTTTTGATAAAAAGTCATAAAAATAGAAGAGTATTAAAACAGCATTGCTGTCTTCCCAGCCAAAATATAAACTATTTTACAGGGGCAAAGCCTCCTTCCCATACATGCATACTGCATGTTGGTGGGAAAGGGGAATAATGGGAATCCTGATAATTTATCAAAGATAGTTTTGACAGACATAAAAAGGTCAGAGTATGTTCACTGAAACTACTTTTTTTAAACAATAGAGTTTGCCTGTTTTTCCAGTATTGTGTGACATCAGAATTGGTTTATATAAGTTTTGGGGGTGTCGGTGGTGACCCCCACTTGGGGATGCAGGGTGGCTTACTCTCCTAAAACATGGATCCTCAGAAGTTCACCAAAGGTAGAGTCACGAACCATTTTTTGAATATATTACATTTCACGAAATTGCCTTCAGTGAGTCAACATAAATCTGAAAAAAATATATAGGCGGGCACCCATGGTCTGCGAACAGCTGAGTCATCTGATTATACTATGTCAAAATATATTAAGTTCAGTGAGCTATCAAGTAGTGAATATCTTCCAAACCTCTTTACAAAATGTGCCACCTCTCCACAGAAGGTATCCTGTCAAAACTGACTGAGTATTGAACTTGGTCTGTAAGTAACTTTATATTACTTATTTATAGTTCATTTTGTTTTTTTCTTGAAGTTTTAGTAGTAGCCTAGTTTTGGACATGTTTTATAATATTGTGCTCATTGACTGGGTAATTTCACATACAATTTGCAAGTTGTATTACCCTGTTTATAAATCACTACATTGAGAAGAAATGAATCAGTCGTATTCCCTAAACCTTCACTGTTATCCTCCAACATAGGCTGGTTTCAATTATGTATATTTGTGATAATGATGAGTATTTCTATAGTATTTTGGGTTATGCTGGTAAGTTGTAAATGTACAGCTATACTATCCATTCACATCAATGTGTAATATACGTCATTCCAGCATTTAAAATGAGTAAGGGTCTGCCTGAAATGGTTTGCCAAGAGAACATTCTGCTTGTCTCTCATGCATGTGTGCTGCAGTGAAATAGCATACTGCTAATGCCAACTAAAGAGCTGTGAATTATCATTATTTGCTCTATCATCTTGTTAAGTAACATAACATGAGACCCGTAGAGCTTCAGCAGAAGGTAGGGGCATGAACAGCTTAGTTGTGATGCATGGTCATTATCTGTCATCAGAATAATTTTCACTCTTTTGATTTGGTGATGTTAGCAATCTCTTACAAGAGATATTTCTTTGCAGACTTTTCACTAGCAATATACAATAGGAAAATGTTATCAGCAGTACAAAACCTCTAATAACATTCAACAACTAGTCTGTTCATGTCCCTACCCTCAGCTGAGGCTCTCTAGGTCATATGTTATCTGTCAGATTGTTTCTGTTTTGTTCCTCTCAGCACAAAAATTGCCTTAGCCTATGCATTTTTGAATTTTGTTGTACTCTTTGGCATCATCATTGCCTATTCAGGTACTTCTAGAACATGGTGCCCAAATGATCCTTGTGAGTAGTACTATCATATAAGGTCTAAGCTGCTCTTTGTTATGACTCATATTTAAATGCAGACCCCACTGATTTAAGAAAAGATTTACTACTCTGGTAAATCTATGTGAGTAATAAGTGTTTTCTATCTACTGTGCTCTATCTCCTAAACAGTAATTGAAAAATCGGTAGCATCCTTCCAGTCATCTATCTATAACCCTGTGTTCCCCATTTTTGCATACACGTTTGGGGTATAATATCAACAATGACCATCATGTAGAGCCAATGTTCACACCACCAGATAGCTAGCCTCTCCTTTCGGTAAAATCAATAGCATATGAAATATAAGTTCTGATAGGAGGCAAAAACTTTAGTAGCACAGTGGTACAACAGCTGTCATTGCTGTCTCAAAGTACTTGATTCTCCAGTCCACTTTTTGGATGTGCTGTCTTATGTCTGTAGCTGCATGTTCTACTTGTTTTTGTGCAGATTTTCAGTTAATGTTCCCATTTCCTTCTATGTACTAAACAGGCTGTTAGGTAATATGGGATCTAGAGTTTCATGAGAAGGTATAGAAATGAACAGCCAAGTTGTGGTCATTATCAGCCATCAGAATCATTTCACTGTTTTCCATTTCGTGATGATGAGAATCCCTTCTGTTAGTATACAACATGCAGAAATGCATCAGTCCTAACCACAAATGCCATGTTCATTCATTTCTGAATGCCAGTACTGTATTACCAACAGATAGGCATTTGTCAATCATGCCTCCAACACCTTGCTCCTGAGATGGCTGCCCCCTCACCCGCACCTTAGCTACACCTCCATTAGTGGGTAGACTATTTTGTAAATCAGTGCTGTAAGTCCACTGTCACATTCAATGCAGTAACTGCAGAATCATCATTAGCATTGCTACTGCTACTGATAAGTTGCAATGCTATGGTTTTATGCACCAAATGTTGTGAAATGTAATATATGTTAGGGGATGTGTACTGCTCCATGGCAGACCACTTATATTAGTGTGACAGATATCATGCTCACACAAGTAAGGGATACTAAATGGAAAATAATACTTTTTTGATATAAAATAAACTGATAGTAAATGTTTAGTTATGATGTCTAAGCTTCTATACTACTAGTAGCACTTTTTAGCACATTGCAACAAAAGATTCCAGACAAAAAAATCCTGAAGACTAAAATGATAAAAGCTATAAACAAATCATATTTGGAAAGCTATTAATATACACTATAAAATCAAAAACATTTAGTGTAACTACCTGATTCAATTGTTACAGTACATCATCTAACATGTAATATTCTTTTCTGTGAGGTTCTGTGTTGTAATATAGTAAAACCTATATGCTATATGCAGAATGAAACAAAGAATCAAGTACTGGATTTCACAAGAAGCAGAAATACTTCTTAAAAAATATTAAATTTCCCAAAACATTAATTCATGTGGGTTTAAACATCATCCTGAATTTAGTTAACATATGTTAAGGAATATAGCAGAAAAAAAAACAATATGACAGTTAAGACTGGTAGCACAACAAATTCAAAAGTAAAACACAAAAGTAACCAGTCAGCAGGACTGTAGGATAAAACCATAACTTTAATAAAATAAAATGGTAAAATACGGGATAACCACTTTCATGACCTAGTCATTTCCTCACATCATTTGTAACACAAGCAGTTATCCATTAAATAACCAAACTCAAAATTACCTCTTAATACCATATGATCTTAATAGCGGTGTTAAGGGTGCACACTCATTTAAGCCTTTACCCTTACCACTTTTACGTTCAAGAATCCTTTTAATTTCAACATGTTCAGTAGTAGTTCTAACATCTCTTCTTTTTTTGAAAATATTTTTATTATATTTCGTATTTAAGTATCAGTCATCACATTAAGATATAAAATTGCAAAATTGCAATAGAACATCTTTTACAGAAAAAAAACAAATTAAAGCAAATAACTATTTTCAAAGGTGTCTATTATTTAACTATATGACCAAGTATTTCCTGTTCCATTGTTAATGTAATAATATAAAAAAGGTTTTACTGTTATTATTATATTCAGATGTGTTTATTCAGCAGTTCTTCAAGTTTTATCCAGATGTTGTAAGAAGTTATAACTCTGGATATCCTCATCTTGATTGTCAAAAGCTCATAGTGACAGACTTCGGTTGCCATATTCACAAATTCTTTCATTGCATGTGTTTGCTCACTTTTCCAGTTTTTGGTAATTGTCTTCCTTGCTATTAAAAGTATACTCCATAATAGTGAGTAGTTTATTCTCTTTACAGAGTCAAGAATTGGTGTATTAAACAAGAGTAGAAATGTATTTAATACAAATTTATCAATGAACAAAGATTGCAAAAGGACATTAACATTGTCCCAAAAGGGTTTGACAACTGTACCTTCAATAAACATGTGTAACCAATCTGCTTTATCGCATGCGTTACATCTCCTGCACAGTATTTTCTTTTTATACATTAATTCTATTCTGTGAGGTTTTATGAATATTTTACGCATGAACTTCCATGTATATAATCTCCAACTTAAGGATGAAGTAGCTTGTTTAGAGGACATCAACATATTTTTCTATCTTCTTTACTAGGCTCATGTTTATTTATAATACAGAAGTATTCTCAGTAGTTCTTTTTGATATATTCCTCAACTTTTTTGTTAATTTTATATATTTTAGAAAGTAAACCTTTATCAGATATTTCTTGATTTACTAATGATATCATTTGATCTATAAATTTTGAGACTTTGTTTCTTATTGATAACTGTATTAAGTTTATTCTATTTTCTAGATCTTGTCTGTAGTTTTTTGTATGTCCAAAACATATCTTTATCCAAGCCAATTCTACTCAATATGTTCTCAATGTTTTGTATTTTATGTCCATCCATCATTTGATACCAGTAGTTCAAATTGTTTTCCTTAAGTTTAAGCATTTTTTCTAAATTAAAAGTATATAAATTATTATGGGTGCAGGCTATTGGAAATAATAAAAAGAACCAAGCTTTGTATCCAGGATTTTTGTATATGAACTCTCTAAATATCTTTAGTATCAATGTGATGAGTTGATCCTGACCTTTGTATTTTCAACAATATAGTATTTTAACATCCATAAGAAATTATTATTTATTATCTCATTCTGGTTGACAGACAAGATCAGACATGAGTTCCCGTGGACTATGATGTCTGCAAATGACATTGTGATTTGTAGTGAGAGTAGGGAACATGTGGAGGGGACCGTGGAGAGGTGGAGATATGCTCTAGAGAGAAGAGGAATGAAGGTCAGCAGGACTAAGACAGAATATATGTGTGTGACTGAGAGGGAGGACAGAGGAATGGTGAGGATGCAGGGAGTAGAGGTGGCAAAGGTGGATGAGTTTAAATACTTGGGATCAACAGTTCAGAGTAATACTGAGTGTGGAAAAGAGGTGAAGAAGAGAGTACAGGTAGGATGGAGTGAGTGGAGAAAAGTGTCAGGAGTGATTTGTGACAGATGAGTACCAGTAGGAGTGAAAGGGAAGGTCTACAAGAGGGTAGTGAGACCAGCTATGTTATATGGGTTGGAGACAGTAGTATTGACAAAAAGGCAGGAGTCAGAGCTGGATGTGGCAGAGTTAAAGATGTTAAGATTTGCACTGGGTGTGATGAGGGTATACAGGATTAGGAATAAGTATATTAGAGGGTCAGCCCAGTTTGGAAGGTTTGGAGACAAAGCCAGAGAGGCAAGATTACATTGGTTTGGACATGTGCTGAGGAGGGATGCAGAGTATATTGGGAAAAATATGCTAAGGATGAAGCTGCCAAGTAACAAGAAAAGAGGAAGACCTAAGATAAGGTTTATGGATGTGGTGAGAGAGGATATGCAGGTGGTTGATGTGACAGAGCAAGATGCAGAGGACAGGAAGAAATGGAAACAGATGATCCGCTGTGGTGACCCCAAACAGGAGCAGCCAAAAAAAGAAGAAGATTATCTCATGCTGGTGTTTGTATTGTGACTGTTTTGAGTCTATATATAGGTTCTCTTATATACTCTTCCATTTTGCAGTTTAGCTTTTATTTAACCATAGAAGATTTTTTTTAACACTTGACAAAACCAAGTATAATTCGATTTCAGGCATACCAGTTCCACCCAATGACCAATCTCTTCTATGATGATTTAAACTTAATCTAGGCTTTTTGGAATACTAGAGAAATTTTAGTATTATGGAATTGAATTCCTTAATATCTTTTTTAGATAGTGGCAACAATAAGGATTATATTAGATATAGATCTTTGGAAGTATGATCATTTTTATTATAGAAAGTCTTTCCTCCATCTTGAAGGTAAACTTATTCCACTTGTTGGCTAGTGTTCTAATATTATCTAGAATATTTTTATAGTTTTCCTCTTTTTTATGCTTCCTTGTAAAATTATTCTAAGATAAGTTATTTTACTATCTTGTTCTACGTATTTAGAAAATCTGTTATCCATATCATTGATTTTTTTCATTTATAAGCAGACTTTTAGTTTTATTTTCATTAAAAAGTTAGTCCAGATTTTTTCTGGAATACCTTTACTGCATCAAAAACTGATCTAAGAAAATTTCTATTATCTTTCAATGTCAAGAGAATGTAATCTGTGAAGAAAAGTATTTTGAAATCTAAATTAGTATTTACCTGTATTCCTTGAATATCTGACTCCAGTCTTATAAAATTTGTAAAAAGGTTCAGTGATTAATGTGAATAAAAGTGGTGAGAGTGGGCAACCCTGTTTAGTTCCCTTAGTAATTCGAACTGACTTGGATAAATAAGAACCTATTTTTATATATGCTACAGAGTTAACATAAAATTGGTTAATGGGTTGGGAGAAACATGCTGAAAAGTTATATTCCTCGAGAACCCAAAATAGATAATTCCAATTTACAGTGTCAAAAGAACTATTTATGTCTAACCTAAACAAGGTTAATCTTTGTTTTCTGCTTTCAGTAAAATCTATTATGGGTAAAACTATTTTGATATTGTTGTATGTATTACTGTTTGCTATGAAATCAGTTTGATCTTCATTGATCAAATATGGTAAACATTTTTTGTAGTCTTGTACCATTTGTAGCCATAAAGATTTTATAATCAATATTTAAAAGAGATTTTGGTGTATATGTTACAATCTACTGGATTTTTATCTGCTTTCAATATTGGGGTAATAAATGTGTACTTCTAAGATGGGGGAACTTTGTTTAGATCTTTAACTGATACAAAGACTTTATGCAGTATTTGAATAACTTCTTTTGGTATTATCGTATATAATTCTGATATTATGCTATCATTTCCAGGACCTTTATTTGGTTTTAGGTTTTTAATTTGATTCTTTATTTCACCCAACTCTATGGGTTTTTCTATTAATTTCTTTTGCTCCTTTGATAATCTTTTGCTAATATATTGTTTAATGAACGTTTTGATTAAATCTTGGGAGTCCAGCTTTACTTCATTTTGATTAACTTAAAATGGATTCTAAATATTTTAAGAACTCATCGATGTCTGTTACTTTTTTTTTTTACTTTCAGGTGTATGCATTTCAGTAATATGATTGGATTTATTCATCAATTTAGTTTTAGAAGCTAGATTATGCATGGATTTAGGATTTGTAGAGTAATTAATTAATTGATCTTCTCTAAATTTATTTTAGTTTTATGGTTTAGAATCTCTAAATATTTTTTTCTTTAATTCATCTATTTCTTCCATTTGTTTATCTTGTTTTGGGTGTTTTGTTGCAGATTATCAATTCTCTTTTGTATATGAATTAGATCTTTATCCCATTGTTTCTTTTTAATGGCATACCAGTTTTTATTCTGCCATTTAAATATACTTTTAAAGCATCCCATGCATGTATCTTCATCTTTATTATTAATTTCTAAAAGTGTTTGTACCTCTTTGTTAAAGAAATCTTTAAATTCCTTTAAGTTTGTAATATAAGCTGATATCCTTTTTATAGCAGTCTTTCTATTGATATTAATCTGTAATTCAAATGTTATAGAATTATGGTCTGAAAGTGGGCATGTGATTGTCTTTACTTTGCTCAACTTAGATACTAAGTGATTTGAAATGTTTATCATATCTATTCTTCAAAAGAAGCTATGCCTATGTGAAAAATGTGTGTAAAAGGGAGAGCCTTGGTCTGAGAATTTATTGACATATTTGATTTGTATTAAGTCTATAAAGTTTTTCAGTTCTTTTGCTGATTCTGGTATTCTTGATTTTATCCCAATATCTGGTATTCAGTTAGCATTTATAAGGGAATATAAAGCTCCATTCAGTTCAATATCTACTGCGCAGAACATATTTTTGTCATATTTATACTCAGTAACTACTTAGCTCTTTAATAAGAGGAAGAAAGTTTTTTCTCTTAGTCATTATAGAAGATGAGTAATCATATCAAATCTGATAATTTTGTCTTTTAGTTTGATGGGAGATTTTGTCCAAGCAGTTTTTAGAATTAATTCCTTGTCCTGTGAAGAAAAGAGCTTCACAATGGTTGATCTTGGAGTGGGGTTGTTTTTTGTTGTAGAAGAAGTTATTAAGGATCTATGGGCTCTTTCAATACCATAGGACATTGCTATTGATAGATCCACAGCCTTAGGTAACCAAGTTGTTAAAAAAGTTGTCAGATTTCGATTTTATATCCCCTCAAGCAAACCAAAAATGTGAACATTGTTCCTCTTGGACCTATTCTCCGGGTTGTCTATTTTTTCCAAAAGTAAAGTATTTTGTCTTAAAAGGAATTCTGAATTATTTTCTTCTTCTGTTAATCTCTTTTCTATGTCATTCAGTGACTTTCCATTCTTGTTATTTGTGCTTTCTGTTGATTAAGTGGTTCCTGTATTTGTTTAATTTGTTCAGAACATTTTTCTTTGAAGCTGTCAGTTTTACTATCCATTTTATCCATTTTGAGTGAAAGTTCTTGAATATTAGATAAAAGTGACTGAAAGTCCTTTCTCAGCATAGATTCCTGTGAGTTTTGTTTTGAGTGACTCATTCTGTTTCCAAGTGAGAAATCATCTATGCAAGTTTTTGACGGGAAAAAAGTTCCAGATATATAGAAATTGTTGTTATCATCCAGGACAGTTCAATGTATTATTATTTGATCAAAACATTCACATATGATAACTTAGAAATATAATTTCCTGTCAGAAAAAAAAAACAAAAAATAGCAGAGCGCAAGTAAACTGCTGCTAACCTACCAACATTCCGGCCGGAATCCACATCTCCTCTTCTAAAGGACATTCTAAGTAACTCGAGCACAGACAATCTAAAAGTATGTGCATCACTAGTTGTGAAGATATGTTTTGATAGGACATTTTTCACCTCCTGCTTCCTAATGTTATACAGATGCTCTCATATTCTATTCTTCAGTGTTCTGTTAGTCTCCCCAATGTAAAAACTGTGGCATGAAGTACAAACAGCCAGATAAACCACATTACTGCTTTCACATGTAGCAAATTATTTAAGCCTGTATACCTTCTTTGTATCAGGATGTTGAAAAGTCACATATTCCTTAATATATTGACACATGGCATACCCTCCACACCGATGTGTTCCATACTGGTCAAAGCAATAAATAATTTTTGGTGACAGCTTTATGATATTATAATCTTTTTAGAGACTTATTATTCTTAAAAACAAAACTTATGGACATCACCCAATACCCCCTTATACCTATCATCACACATTAAAATATGCCATTGCCTACGTATAATATCACAAATCAGGCAAATATCATTGCAGTAGGTAATACTCATCCTAAGTGTACTCTTGTTACCGGATCTTAGTCACTTCACTTGTGGATCATCTGAAAAATAAACTTTAGCCCTAGCCTTACATTGAGATAACACCTTATCACATAAATTATTTACTATATTCACATTATAGCCTCTGTTAACAAGACCATCTGTTAATTCATCAAGCGAGCATTTCATATTATCATCATGTACATTCAATTTAGCTCATGTAAAGAATTGTCCTCTAACCACATTATTAAAAACATGAGGTGGATGCATACTATGTTTATGTAATAGACTCATTTTCTGGCAAGGTTTTCTATATATCTGCATGTCCAAACCCATATCAGGTTTCACCACATGCACATCCAGAAAGTCTGTCTCATCAGATGAAAACTTTGGTGTAAACTGCAAAATGCCCGTAGTCTGTTGTATGTAATCAATAAGATCCTGAAATAATCCTACTGTACCAGTCCAGATAAGAAAATGTCATCCACAAATCACACATACTACGGTATATGCTGTCTTTAAAAAGTTACTATTCTCAAAAACGTACAGTGACTCCCAATACACAATAACAATGTTGGCACAGGCAGTGCCCATTGCCACTGCAACTTTCTGAATATAAAAGCACCACTAAAAGAGAAGACATTATTCTCTAATATGATGTCAAGCAAGCTACAGATCAAATGAATGCATCAACTACTGTATCCAGACTTCCTTGATAGAAAAAGTCTAACAAATTCAGTCCCAGTGTCATTAGGGATAACAGTAAACAAGGACACTGCATCCAATGCTACAAATAAAAAAGTCTCTACACATATTCTTGATGGGCCATTCACATAGACTCAATAGAAAATGCCTCGTATCCTTTAAAACTGTCCCAACCTTATCCAACAGTGGGCACAGCTGTTTCTCTACATCAATAGATAATGGCTCAGTGACCCATCTGTGGCTTGAAACAACTGATGATAGTGGGGGGTTAACTAGCCCTTTATGGATTTTTGGAAGCCCATATATATATATATATATATCACAGGGATTGTCGGTTACTCAGTAACAAAATAATCATACAATTCTTTAATAAATTCTCCTCCATCAACAAATCATATAGCAGAGAGAATATATCTTTAACTACTTTATCTACTTTTTCCTGCAAACAAACACCATACGTGGACTGATCAGAGAGCATTTCATACATACCAGTATGATATGCCATGGTATCCATAACCACCAGAGCAACGCCCTTATCTGCTGGCCTAATATAGATATCTTCATTCAAAACAAGTTCCCATAGAGCTTTATACTGTATATCTGTTAAGTTATAAGAATCCCTCTAGTGCTTCTCAGTCAGGAAGCCATGTATATTATGTTCACACATCTTGAGAAAAGTCTCCACTAAATGAAGATTAACTGGTACAAACTGACTTGGCTTCCTAAAAAATTGCTGGTATCATAAACATTGCCGTACAGAATACATAAATATATACTACAAACAAATAACCTGAGGTCAGTTAGAACATCACATAAGTTCGACCCTTGTGAGGAAACAAATGACATGCCCTTATTCAAAATGGCTTCCTGCTCATTCGTCAAAACTGTGAGAATATGTTTACAACTAGGTCTGCGCTATCTTCTTCCAAACAGCAGGACCAAGTTCCATTTGGTGATTGATTGCTGTTCTTTCCCAATTCTGTCCAATCCTGCCTCTGCTGTATGAATGGTGTCTCTGTTCTGGCAGGTTTAGGTTAAAAAAGTATCAGATATGGAAGCGGTTTCTACACATGGCTCTACAATAGTATTATTCTGCACACATACATCCCTGATAGTATGTATATTTTTTGACACATGGGATTCAGTTCTCATAACCTGGTGAGTACCTGCACAATCAGGCTTGTTTTTATCCTTACTATTAATATTGAAATTAACTTCATCATGGAAATCTTTACCTCCGTGTTGTTGACCACTGTCGCTTACTGAACTTGAATGTTTTCATTCATCACTCTTCAGCCATGAGAAAATCCACCCATTTCTAAAGTCAAAAACATCTCCCACCAGTTTCTGCCAACTGGTTACTTCTGTGATTTACTTTTGAATATGTTAAGGAATGCTGTAAAAAATATGTTAAGGAATGCTGTAAAATAAAATTCTATAATCACCAAATGTAGTTTATCAAGGGTTACAACCACTGTATAATGAAGTGGATGTGTGCATAATGTCAGCAGTTAGTCTTTTAAGGTATACATTTGCACATTCATATGTATATGCACTGTACAGTAAGCATCATAACCATGTATTGTCCAAGAAAATACAAAAAAAACAGGCACACAGTTAACTAGCATAACTCTATATATTACTTGGGAATCCTATTAAAGCAAAGAATTTTCATACACTGAAATGGTCATTTCAAAAAAACTCAAAACATGTATTAATCTAAATGAAATTGCCATGAAGGTGTCATGCCTGATTGCTGTACAGAACCCAGTAATCTAATATATCAACAAATGAAAAATCATTTGCAGTAACTGTATACATATACACATACAAAAGCATTACAATGCTGATAGGGGCCTTAATAAATTTATTTGCTTATGTTCAGTGAAATTAATACCTAAAGTATGGAAAACTGCTTAGCCATATATAACTCCTAATTTAAATAAATGCATTCAAAGAGAAAATATCTTGTATACAATTATAGCACACATCTATACATCACAAACTTCCAAACGATTAGAGAGTACTGTTGTGTCTGCATTATATAAATGCTAAAATATTATCATGACTTCACCATTAGTGAATTGTCTACTAAAATTAATAGATACAGAAATCTGGTATGCAGAAGATTCTGCTTCATTTACAATGAGCCCACAGATATATTGTGCATAATGGAACTGTATCACATGCATTACACTCCAACCTTATTATACCATGACCCCCCCCAAAACGTGCACGCTGATTGGCCAGCGTGCACATTGTAAATCGAGTTATACTAATGGAAAAAGGTCCGGTCGCCCGGACTTTTTTCCATTAGTATAACTCTACTTTTAAAACACTGTCTCGCTATGCTAAACCCATTTAACATAGCAAGACAGGTTTTAAAAAAAAAGCAACGGAGAAAGCAAGATCTCCATTGCTTTTTTTACTGTTTCGCTATGTTAAATGGGTTTAACATAGCGAGACAGTTTTAAAATAAGCAACAGACATCTCCGTTGCTTATTTTAAAGCTGTCTCGCTATGTTAAACCCATTTAACATAGCGAAACAGTAAAAAAGCAACGGAGATCTTGCTTTCTCCGTTGCTTTCCACAACTCTGATGTACTGCACAGGTGCGCAGTACATCAGAACTGCCGCGGATGCCAGACATCTGCGGAAGGGCAGTAAACAGGCATTATACTATGCCATTATTTAAGAAAAGTAATAGTTTCTTTTCTTAAATAATGCCATGGAATAATAGCAATAACCCACTTCTGGGTGTGGGTAATGCTGTATTTACCCACGGTTGGCTTTGTTTGGTCCCTCGGGCGAAACCACGCCAACCGTGGGTAAATCCAGCATTACCCACACCCAGGAGTGGGTTATTGCTATAATATTTCACATTTCCCATCAAGTGTCAGTTGATTGTCATTCATCATGTTCTACACATAATATTATAGCATTTTAATAAGTAAAAAACATCTTCAGAGTTTACATGGCTGAATACCTTGAACTTTTTTTGATTCAAAACCACATATCAAACAAGGAATCAGGAAAGAATAGAACTAATAACCAAAAAATATTCCTAGGTGAAACAAACTACTCAGGAGCCATAAAACCAAAAATGAAACATTTATTTAAGCTTTAAGTGAATACAAATTAGCTTTTCGTCAGTAAGACTTCTTCAGGTTTACTATCAAAATCGAGAAAGCCAGAACAAAATCCAATCATTTGTATACATTTGATAAACTGTAATAGAGACTAAATAAATATACCCAGTAAAACTTCATAAAACCACAGTATAAAACCCAGTAAAAAATGAAAAAACATAACTTATTTAGGTTATGCATACTATATATTTACATATGTGTAATAATCTCCAACAATAGTGGAAATTCCAGCATAAAGAATAATGCATTTTTGTGTGTTTAGGCTGACTAATATTTCTCTGCCCTAAATTTTAATAATGTCACTAGGGATAGGCAGTCATTAGTTCCAGGGAAATGAGTTGCATCTAATTTAATTTGCCAACTCAGCTCTTTTAATTCCAACTTGTCTTTCCACCCACCCCCTCTAGGATCAGCATGAACATTTTCCAATATAGTGAGCAAAAATTGCTTAACGCCACTACAAAAGGGAAACAGAAATGGAGCTAAAGAAAAGGACATATGAACACCAGTATGAGATGTCTAATAAAAATCCAAACAGTGCTTTGTATAGACATTCTGCCTGTTGTAATGGCTTTAAGCAATTTCCTATCCATAGATTGTATATATATATATATATATATATATATATATATATATATATATATATATATATATATATAGGAACTGATTCAGTGGGTCTATTGTACTCTGAAGAAGTCTTACTGACAAAAAGCTGATTTGTATTCACTCAAAGCTTAAATAAACATTTTATTCTTGGTTTGTTAAACTTTTTTTGTTATAGATAATAATAATGTTAATATCTAACCATATGTTGTGGCATGCAGCCTTCTGTCCAGCATTGGCAAAGTATTGCATGCAGCTCTGAGATTAGGGTACTGTTGGCACATTTGAAGATTTCTGAGTGAATACCATCTTTCCTGGGGACTTTTCCAGAAGAGAGTGCTTTAAGCATGTTGTTGAGTTCCTCCAAGGTGGGCTCAGCATTGAGTTTAGTCATGGTTGGCAGAGGCTCGATGGCATTCAGAGCTCTCTCTAACTATGGTCTCTCTGGAGTACAGGTGTGAGTAGTGCTCCAGCCAATGTTCCATCTGCTTGACTCTGTCCTTAAAGACTTTGCCTGTGGCTGACTTTCCTTTGTGATGGACCAATGGCTTGCTTGCTCCAGTCATGCATTCCACATACGTTACCAGTGTTCATGGCCTGCTGAATCTTGAAGCAGAGTTGGAGCCAGTAATCTTTAGCACTGAGCTACCTGCTGCACTTGACTCAAAGCATACCAGAGCACCTGGAAGTTCTCATTTTGTGAAGACCTGTATGCAGCCAGTTCCTGTCTCTTCTTCTCAGAGAGGGGTGTCAGCACTTCCATTCAGCACACTTGACTGTCTTCTTCCCAAAGACAGATATATCAGTGTTATAGGTATCTTCCTGTAGTTTTTCCCATATCTTGCTGATATCAGTATCATCCAAATGGAGTAAGTTCTCTGCAATGCTTAGACAAACTCACATATTTTTGAAGGGCCATGAGTCTTGCCTGTGTGGCCTCCTTTCCTTTTTGTAGCGAAAGAACCTTCATGGCAGGATGTTCACCTTACTACACAAGACCAAGTGGTTGATATCACAACCTCTGCTGTGGAAACTACATGTTGCCCTCACACTACCGAAACTCTTGCATTTGGCAAGGATGTGGTCAAGTTGGTGCCAATGTTTCGATCTTGAGTGTCATCATAAATGTTTGTGCTGGGGAATGACAATGAAGTAGGTGTTGGTTATGCAGAGGTCACACTGGGAACATTGTTACAGAGTTCTTGGGCAGAAGTTAAAGTAGGGGTATAGACACTGAAGATGTTGAGCATGCCCAACTGGGTTTGTAGCTGAATTTTCAGCATTTTCTTAGTTCCAACATTTGATGGTATGATTGAGCCAATGAGGTTGTTTCTAATTCTTAAACCAGCACTGTGTTCCCTGG
>NC_056727.1:1222938413-1222978413 GCF_019279795.1 Protopterus annectens
TATCACTACATCCACTTTCCCCTTCAAACCTGTGCCCACGTACTATATAAAACCCTGATTTTCTCCATCTGATGACCTTCTAAGTGAGTACCTAAAAATAGCAGTCAATAGCTTTGCCTATCCTGTCCCAGTCCTTATAAATAGCTCAGTCCAGGAATCCCACATCACCTCTGCCTCTGGAAAAAGTCATACATTATCCCTCTGCACAAAGGAGGAAATTCAACAGACATTGATAACTTTAGACCAATAGCAATCTTATCTCCCCTAACCAAAATACTTGAAAAATGTATTCAAAACAACTGCTAGACTATCTCCTACAGGAAGAACTCCTATCCCATGCACAACATGGCTTCCATCCTTCCAATAGTCCTAGCACTGTCCTTCTAACCTATATAGATACTGTCAATAAAGCTAGATATAATGGCAAACTAGTCTCCTCCTTATTTCTGCACTTGTGTAAAGCCTTCGAAACAGTCTGTCACAGCAAACTTCTACTTCAAATGGCCTAACTAGGTAATTTTTAGCCCAGCCTTCTGTGGTCCAAAAGCAACCTGTCCAACCAGTATCAGTCAGTAAAATGGCACGCCATGCTCTGTTATTACCTCCCAGTTACCACTGGTGTACCAAAAGGCTCTATCCTTGGTGCCCTCCCTCTTTAACATTTTCACTAACACCCTCTAAGCATCCATAAAATAGGTCACCCTAATACAATACGCAGATGATTCCACTCTCATTTCTACATCTGGCAACACGGTCCACCTCTAGAAAATTACTCAGGAAGCTTTAACAGCCACTGAAATATGGCTTCATGACTCACAACTCATGCTCAACCCAAACCCCTCTGTCATGAAAAAACAGCATTTTAAGTCTTGTCTCTTGATAATACAAACATTGAAGTCACTTCTCATAGCAAATTATTAGGGGTGATATTGAATGATAAACTTACATTCAACCTGCATATACAAAATTGCATAAGAAAAACTCATCAAAAAATAGGGATGCTTTACAGAACCAAAAACTTTCTCACTGATGCAACTAAAACTACACTGGCCACTACTTATCTCCTTCACACACTTCTTTAAGGTACTGTATCCTTATTAACCGCCAGGCTTCACAAATAATAAAACTTGAACAATGCTATAGCAAAGCTGCTAAATTTGCAACACATACCCCTTTCACAACCCACCACTGTATAGCACTAAAAAGCCTTAATTGGTTTGAAATGCCTCATCAACTAACAAATACACAGCTTCTTACCACCTATAAAATTATTCAACATCCATCTGCCCGTCCAGCATTATAAACCATTCTACACAACAATGCTCCCAGTCAGTATTTGCAGTCCAGTGATCAAAAACCCCTGTCTGTCTGCAAACCTATTGAATCTGATGGGCATTGTCTGTACTCATACAAGGTTGTTAAGGACTGGAACTCCTTACCTGTATCCATCAGATGAATACCCTCCCTCCCATCTTTCAAAACCACTCTGAAAGACTTCCTAGCTAAAATCTGGTTCTGTTCTTGTTCAAAACTAGGATAAGCTATATCCCTAAATGCAAACAAGTACCTTTTCATTCCTTATACCTCCTTACTCTCCTATCAAATTCTCTTCCCTGACTTTCTCTCTAAATGTACCATAAGCCTGTTTTAACCTCACTTCATATTGCAATTCCAGTTTGTATTAAACTAACTTACCTTTCTTTTTTCTAGAAACTGTCTAAAATTTCTGGAAATATTAAATGATTGTAATATAAATTGTATTGATTTTTACCAATTTTTTTTATAATTATTTAAACTGCAGATTTTTTTATTTTTGAAGATTGTAAAATAATTTTTCTTAAATATTTTATAATAATTTGGAGCTTTTCTCCCTGAGCATCCACTGAAAATGGGCTTCAACCCAGTCGGACTTTCCCAGTAATCAAATGTCAATAAATAAATACTTTTATTTTTTTTTCAAACATTCAATTATGGAACGAGTCTTCTAAAGTTGTGGATAGTTGTTCATATACAACAAGGTAACTATTTAAGTGAGATGAGTGTGTGTTTGTGTGTATATATGTATGTTTACATCTATGTATATATATGTATATGTGTTTTTGAATGTGTGTGTGTGTGTGTGTGTGTGTGTGTGTGTGTGTGTGTGTGTGTGTGTGTGTGTGTGTGTGTGTGTGTGTGTGTGTGTGTGTGTGTCTAGGCATTAAATATTTATGTATCTTATATCTCAGATGTAAAAAATAAATATACTAAGGCAAGTTTCATTCGTTATTCAGATGAACTGTTTTACATCAGAACTATATAAAATATGTATATAATATTACAAAAAACAAAACAAACAAATATAAAACAATTTTGTAGATAGCCTGTTCTTTAAGCTCAACAGCTGCAGGGTGTGTGTGTGTTTGTGGAAATAATGACCTTCTAGGGGCGTAGAGGCCTCAGAACAGCCCTGGTTGTGTGTTATTTCCTCAATAATGCACACTCCTTGAGCATTATTGCGTGCATTGGTCATTGCAGAAGTGGTTGAGCAGTTGATGGAAGCAAGTGTAAAGGCCTTGTATGACGGTAAGGAGGAACAGTAAAAATACATGGGGTGAGATTAATATAATAGTTAAGATGTTCACTTCACAGTCATAAGGTACAAGGTTTGAGCCTCACTTTTGTAAGGGAAGTTAGCTAGGCTTAAAATAGCCCACAAAAGCATCTAGCCTAGTACTTACCTATGAACCTATAAATGAAGGCCAGTAAGCTAACATCAATAGAAGGAAAAATTACAGCTAGAACCTGATAAAAGGTGCGTTGATTTGCTAGAGAACAACAGTAACAAGGAGAGCAACCATAAGAGCCACATCACTCATATCTGATCTCATTTTATATCTGGCTTATTGGTGGACCTGGCAGGACAGTTCCAACTAACGACTCTAAGCTCTTTGATTTTTGATGGAGCCTTACACAGTTTGTTGATCAAAAAAAGATGGAGGGAGAGGGAGGAAAACTATGAGAGAAGAAGTGAATTGCTACCTGGCTGAAATGTAGGGCACAGAAGGTTGTGGCAAGAGACATGATTCTGTAATATGAGAAGTGACAATGAAGTACTGCAGGGGTCAGTCATGGGTCCAGTATGCTTCTGTGTGTTTGTTTCAGATGTTAGAGGTCATAGTCCTCACTGGTGGCAGATGGAAGTAGATAGGGCAGCAAGGTGGTGGTTGAGGCTGAGTACACATAAATGCAAAATAGTGATTTTAATCTAGCGTGACGTAATAACAGGGAGTGGGACCGCTGGCAACAGAGGGGATGCCAATTACACCTGTACTGAACCATGGGGTACACAATGATAAGGCAATGGCAGCAGGAAATAATTTTCGAATGTGTAACCTCAGGAAGATAGACTCATGGGGGAAATAAGTCATAATTCTATTACAGCAGACCCTGTTGTGGCCACACTTTGACTACTGTGAGTAGGTAAGGAGGCTGTATCAGGAAAGGAACATTAGGCTGCTGGGAGGTACTAAGTGGAAATTCACAAGAGAGGTGCAATTGATGTAGGAAAGGATATTAGGAGAGAATACAGGAGCTGGAATTCTTCTTTTTATAGAAGAGAAAAGAATAGAAAATAGGACATGATATGGGTATACAAGATCATATCAGAGAGATAAAAAATTAGTGGAATGGGTGGTAGAGAAGGAATCCCTAGACGTATTTGAGAGGGCATGATACAGATGGAGAAAGACTGAGGAGAAAAAGTAGAAACAGAGTGGAAAAGAATGTTAAATGAATGCAGATTTACTATAAACAGTTGAATCAACATTTGTCAATAAAATAACTCACAACTGTAACATCTAAGACATCATATTTCTCATCTGTCTAGAATTTTGCAGATCATCCCTGATTTTGTCTCAAATTTTCGCCTTGTCCCTCATAAATTTTGTGATTTTCTGGTGGATCACTGTGTATTACAGTCAGTTAATAATGCCAGACATTAGAGTTTAACATTTCTTATTGTTCGGAAAAAGCATGTTGATACAAAGCCTATTGTTCTAGTAAGTAAATTAGGGTCTATATTAGAACATCGAAGTTTCAGAACTTTGAATGTTCTAATATCGACCCCTATTAAGCAAAAGCTGAAAATAGCGAAGTGACAGAAAACCAAATTCTTTCCTAAGAAAAGAATTTGGTTGTCCGTTCCTGTCGCTTCGCTATTTTCAGCACTGTGGTGGAAAGTTCCGGGTCGGGTTCAGGTAAATGTGCGATTGTGTGGACGTGAGGGTTAGGGCAGGTTAGGTGAGTTAGGGTTATGGTGCGGGTCAGGTAAGTGTGCGAATGTGTGGACATGAGGGTTAGAGTGGGGTAGGTGAGTTAGGGTTAGGGCGCGGGTGAGGTGTGTGTACGATAGTGACGGACCTTAGGGTTAGGGTTTGGGTTAAGGTAAGTGGGTAGATAGTGGTGTATGTATAGTTTAGTGTAGGGTTAGATGTAAGATTTTAGGTGTATGTGTGTGGATTGCTGTTTGTTTGGTGTGCTTGTGTTGTGTGTATGTGTGTTGGAACAGCAAATTTTTTCCCTAGGAAAAAAATTTGCTGTTCTGTATGTTCGATGTTTTCAGCGTTCGCTGAATAGGAGTCAATATTAGAACATTCGAAGTTCTGAAACTTCGATGTTCTAATATAGACCAGTAAATTAGAATAATATTTAAAATTTCTTTCTGATTCTGGGTCTTTGTGCCCCCCCCCCCATTACTTTTAGTGTTGTCCAACATTCTTGAGCAGAGAAGATGAGAGGTATGTTAATCACAGACCTACAATGTTCTGTTAAAACATAATCAGACACAACAAAATAATAATTTTGTTCCCTGCACCCGCCCTTCTCAACTTCTTAGCAGAAGAAATCTGGACAAAGGCTAAAGTAATGGGGGGGGGCAAATGCCCAAATATAGGGAGAGATTTTAAATATTGTTCTTATAAACTTAGAAAGTTGCTAGAATAAAAGATATTGCATTAACAAACGTTTTCTAAAGTATATGAAATCTGAAACTCAAGTGTTTGTCATTACTTAGTGATTTCAAGCCTCAGTAATTTGCCAGAAAACCACAAATTTTATGAGGAATAGACAAAAAATATGAGGCAAAAAATCTGGACATTCTGCAAAACTCTAGGCAGTTGAGAAGTATGACAGTACCTCTACCCTATACCCTTGACCTTTATGTACATAACCTTATACCCTTGACCTTTATGTACCTACTCTGAGATTGCACAGATGCTGAGAAAAGGGAAAATATGAAAAAAATGTATGAAACACACATTCTTCTCTCTTCTCAGAAAACCACAACCTAGAACAATGAAGAGCAAATGCAATAAAATGTAAGCTCTGTTGTGCTATAATGCCTACAGAATAAATACATATCAGCTATAGCTGATAGCTTCTTTATTACAGTAGATTTCTGTTACTTTAAATCTGTAAATGTTATTGCTGTGTCTTATATCTTCTGGAAGGACATATCAGTGCCCCAAGATCCTGTCAGAAAACCAACTGACTTTCCTGTTAGTGTTTCTTGTTATCTTTAATAACTTTATATCTTCAATATTTGATCATTTATGTAAGCCAAAGCACTCGTAGGTAAAATTCAGCCCTTTTGGTTTATTTACCTGGATGAGGCCTCCTCTCAGCAGTCTGAACAACTTAATTATCTTTCACATTCTACATTTTTGACAACAAAGTCAGTCACTGTTGTGTGATGAATTAATACAGATAAATCCAAGTCACCTTTTTGCACTGAATTTTTCTTTTTATTTCTAAACATTCGTAGTTGTAGCCACCTTTATTAAAAAAATCTCACTGCTTACAGTAGACAAATCTGCTTGTGTAAAATGTCTTATTATTATATGTAGATTATATTTTAAGCTGCTTTTGTTGTGTTCTATGCTTAAAAAATAAAGCACTGTTTTAATGAATTTATATCACATTAGTTTGGCACATGCATCTTTCATTATTCCAGAACATGTAATGAACAGCTGCAAGGGCATTCTCATTTGCCCTCAGTACATAAAATATCAGATGTTTTTTGTGTTTCACTGTTGCAGTTGTCGCACTTGGGTTATCCTGCCAGGGGTAGCCCTCAGTCGGCCCGAATACCAGAGGCTTAGTATTTCTGCGTCGGTTGCTGTCGCTCCAGGACTGACGTCAGGTCAACAGGTAGCTGACGCCATTACATCAGTCTTTCTTGCCGAGGAGCCCGAAGCAGAAGTAGTTCGCACAAGTGCTGGTCAGCCGCTAGCTGAGTTTTCATTTCTGAAATTGAAGTTGTAGTCTTCTAAAGCTAAGTACCTTGTTGGGGATCCTTTTTTCTTGCTCTCACCAATGTCAGAAAAAGTTAACAATTGTCTAGCCTGTGGAAAGCAAATACCACACGGAGATTTCCATTCTTACTGTGTTACCTCTTTAGGACCAGACCACGACGTCCCTCACTGTTGGGTTTGTGCTTTGTTCAATGCCAGAACTATACGTCATCGGGCCCTTATCATAGCTAAATATGTTCGCTCTCGATCTCCGTATTCCGAAA
Source organism: Protopterus annectens (assembly GCF_019279795.1). Lineage (NCBI taxonomy): Eukaryota > Metazoa > Chordata > Ceratodontiformes > Protopteridae > Protopterus > Protopterus annectens. The sequence continues at coordinate 1,222,944,970 of NC_056727.1, forward strand.
TGGCTTCAGTAAGCCATCCGGCTACCAATCTTCTAAAAAAACATAAGGATAAAGACAGAGACAGACTGCACAGGTCCAAAACTGCTGACGATGCTTCTGTTAAGCTAGTCGCCAGTTCGCCGGTACTCAGTGAGGTGTTTTTGCAGCCCCTGATACCTGCTTCTGTGGATTCGCAGGCTGCTACCGAGACTCGTTTGAAGTCTGGTATGCCGTGAGACTCTTCTTTGACTACGGAACCTGTGGATGTCTCTACCTTGGATGGGTCCAGAGCTGCTGTGCAGGCAGCGGCTTTCAAGGAAGTTCTTTGCACTACTGATATTCGACACAAACTGATGACTTCTTTTGCTTCTTCAGTTCTTTCTAAAACTACCGAGTTTCTAAGACCCAGGGTACAAACTATGCCTAAAAAACCGACGACCCAAGTTCAAACGCCTGCTTCCATGCCTCAATCTTAAATGCTTAAAATGGTGGAAGACCTTATCATGCTGATTAGGGGAAGTCAGCCTACCCCTGCTAAAAGAAAAAGAGACTTGTCCCAAGTAGCTTTATCCAACCAAGAGTCCGATGACTCTGAGGTTTCTGATTATGAAGACATGCCCTTATCTGCTTATGAGGATTCAGATGCAGAGGAATCCATTCCTTCTACCTCTCCTCCAGAGGATTTTTCTTTTGGTAAAACCTTACATATCTTGAGAGTGCATTTTCATTGGGAATGCTAGGATTATCCTCAGTCCAAAAAGAGACTCAGGGAATTTTTAGATTTACCACAGCACAGACCCTTAGCTATTCCTCCTGTGCTGGATGTTGTGGATGATGTTTTCATGGAATCAAGTTTAACTCCTAATACTCTACCTCCTGCTCCCAGGAAACCTGACAGGTATTACAGAGTCCCTGACTCACACAAATGTATTTTCAAAAATCCTACTGCTGACCCAGAGATTATCTCCCAAGGACCTAAATGAATAAAAGCAACCACAGCTAAGAATCCCACCCCTTCAGACAGGGATTCCCAAGCTTTAGACAGATGGGGTAAAAAAGTATACACCTCTGCAACTCTTGCCATTAGAGCATTAAATTGCCAGTTCCACATGCTGAAATACCAGCAACATACAATGGAACTTATTAAACAAAAATTATCTACCTTCCCAGACTGTGCAAAAAATAAAGAATTACAGGAGCTTATGCATTCTGCAAGCCAAGTTTCTAAGCATATCCTGCAATGTGGGTTTGATGCCCTAGAAGCATCCTGCAGGGCAGCAGTCACATGTTCTGTACTTAGAAGGCATGCTTGGCTTAAGGAGCAGACCTTGCCAGACCATTGTCAAATCAAAACTATTGGACGCACCATTGAACAAAGACAACCTGTTTGGCACCAAAGCAGAGGAAGTTTTAAAAAAGATGGAAGAAAAAGCTAAGACAGTTAAAGACTTTTTGGAAGTCCAGCCTCCGAGATTCAGTAGGCATTGCCCCTCAAAATATTGGTCCTTTCCAGCCCCCTCAAGGCCACCTCAGACTAGACCTAGGGGAAGCAGACCCTCCAGACAGTAGTCCCAGGGAATGCAGAGATCTAAGCAATGGAGTACCTCCACTTCTACAACAGGGAGTGCTAAGCCACCCCCTTATGCAAAGAATTCACAATGACTTTTCCAATCCACCTCTTACCTCTGCCCACCTGCTTGTACCCCTAGGAGGAAAACTTGCCTCCCATGCAAAAAGCTGGGCCTCCATCACCAACAATTGATGTGTCCTCAACACAGTGTCCCAGGGATACAAATTTTATTTCCACACACTGCCATCCCCAAAAGGGTTCCCAGATCTTCTTCCAAACCAGTCAGCAGAGGCACAAAACCAAGTTCATTCTTTGCTCTCCATGAGGGCAATTCAGCCTGTTCCTGCAGACCAGATAGGCCAAGGTTTCTATTCCAGACTTTTCCTGGTACTCAGAAAAGAGGGCACCTGGCACCCAATCTTAGATCTATCCATTCTAAACATCTTCCTGATGGTACCAAAATTCAAAATGCTCACCCTCCAGCAGCTTCTTCCTATGCTGTCCAAAGATTCCTGGTTAGCCACCCTAGACCTAAAAGAAGCCTAGCTGCCCATCCCAGTCAGAGACTTTTGCAAGAAATATCTACATTTTAGGGCAGGATCTATACATTATCATTTCTCTGCACTTCCCTTATCCACTGCTCACAGAGTTTTCACAAAATGCCTGGCTCCAGCCATTGCTTTTTGCAGGCAAAGACATATTCAAATTTAACCCTACTTGGATGACTGCCTTATTCAGGCAGACAGTCAGGAAAAGCTGTTGCAGCACCTGATATTTGTAAGGAACCAACTGATCTCACTGGGGTGCACTATAAACAAAATGAAATCCAAACTAGTTCCCAGTCAGAAAATTGCATTCCTGGGAGCAAGCCTGGACACAACATCCCAGGTGGCATTCCTTACTCCAGAAAAATAAGCCTATCTGACAGGCTACTTCTCTCAACTAGCCACCAGAACCCAGTTATCCTCAAGGAAAATCCTGCAAGATCTAGGGTTCATGTCTTCCTGCATTCTACTAAGTCGATATGCCAGACTGCATATGAGGAAACTTCAGTAGTACTTAAAGAGCCTTTGGTGTCAATATTCTCAGGACCTGGAAACTATTATACCTATGATACCTTGTCTAAGGAAAGATTTTCTTTTGTGGGTAGCAGCATGCAAACACAACAAGGGACTTCCCTTTTCACAACCCCACACCACCCAGACCCGAACCACAGATGCATTAGACTATGCTTGGGGTGCACACCTGTATGGCAGGTGCATACAGGGCCACTGGAGCCCAAATCAAATTCATCTGCACATCAACCAAAAAGAGATGCTAGCTGCTCAGCATGCTTTGACAGCTTTCAGACCCCTACTCTCTCCAGGGCCTCTGCTAATCAAAACAGACAACACCACAGTAATGTGGTACATCAACAAGCAGGGGGAACCCACTCTTACCCACTCTGCAGGCTAGCCATGACCCTTTGGAACATGGTCTCAGCCATGCATATTCATCTGCAAGCACAATTCCTGCCAGGCAACCAAAACTCTCTGGCAGACAACTTAAGCAGAAATCTCCTAGACCCACATGAGTGGAATTTAAACACAACACCTTCAGCCTCATAATCCAGAAATGGAGTACCCCGAAGGTGGACCTATTTGCCTCCCACAACAACCACCAGCTCAGCAAATTCTGCACCAGGGAACCTCACAGCAAGGCCTGGAAAGTGGATGCCCTATCCTTCCAGTGGGTAAGCCTCTTGATCTATGCATTTCCCCCTCTACCTCTTCTTACAAGGGTATTACTCAAAATAAGGGAGGAAAGACCAAGGGCAATCCTGATTGCCCCAGACTGGCCACACCAACACTGGTACCCACTACTGCACAGTCTGTCACCGTTGCCTCCATGCCACCTCCCTCAGATTCCAACTCTCCTGACTCAGCAGGAGGGAGAGTTCTTGCATCCACAATTGCAGACCCTGAACCTGGCAGCCTGGCTTATTCCTTGATGTCTCCTCCAGTGGCCAGCCTAAGCAATCAGGTCCTGGATGTTATACATGAAGCCAGATTACCCAGCACTAGAAAATCCTATGTTGACAAGTGGAAAAGGTATTGTTCCTGGATCCAGGCTAAAGGAGCTGAACCAGCACATCCCTCCTTACCTCTCATCCTGGATTACCTAGCAGACCTACTTCACAGAGGCCTATCCTTCTCTCTTATTAAAATCCATGCCTCTACCATCTCTGCTCATTATAGCACAGAGCCACCTCTCTTTTCACATCCACTCATCAATCAGTTCCTTAGAGGGGCTAACAACTTAAGGGCACCCAGAAGAGCCCCTACCCCTGCTTGGGATCTTAACTTTGTGTTGGAAAAGCTCATGCTACCTCCCTTTGAGCCTGCCACTTCAGCAGAGTTAAAATTCCTCTCTTGGAAAACAGCCTTGCTTCTGGCCATCACTTCAGCTAGAAGAGTGTCTGAGCTATAAGCACTCATGGCTGTGGAACTCTTCATCATGTTTCATGCTGACAGGGTCTCCCTCAGGACTAACCCTACTTTCATGCCTAAAGTGGTGTCCAGTGTGGCTCTCAACCAATCTATTAATTTGCCCACCTTTTTCCCTAAACCTCAAAATAAGGGGGAAAGGATCCTGCACTCTTTAGATGTGCACAGACAGCTCAGATTCTACCTGACTAGGACTAAGCCCTTTAGGAAATCTGACCAGTTACTAGTCAGCTTTGGACCAGGGGCAGAGGGCAAGGCCATATCAAAACAAACCATATCTAAATGGATTGCACACCGTATCTATTTGTGTTACAAACACTATGGGAAACCACCCCCACAGGGGTCAGAACACATTCCACTAGGGCAACTTCCACCTCTGCAGCCTTTCTCAGAGGGATCCCTACCAGGGACATCCTGGAAACTGCAACATGGAGCTCTATTCACACCTTCACCAAGCATTACCACCTGCCTATATTTTCCAAATCCAGGGCAGGCTTTGTAACCACAGGCCTGCAGGGCATACTAGCCAGCCCCAGCTCTTCTTGACTGCCTCCATCCATTCCTCAGCTTTGGGAATCAACCCAAGTGTGATGACTACAACAGTGAAACACAAAGAACATAGTACAGTTGTGTACACTTACCATAAATGTAGATTTGCAAGTGTATTCACTGTTGCAGTCCTGGTTTCCCACCCTCCATCCCCTTTGTCTCTCTCTCTCTCTCTCTCTCTCTTCCTCACTCTTTACATGGCTATTTGGTATTTACTTTCTACTGGTGGTGTTATTCCACCATAACCTAGCCCCTATTTGGAGGCTCCTGACATTTGGGGCAAGAAAAACTGATGTAATGGCGTTGGCTGCCTGTTTTTATACCACTGACTACCTGACGTCAGTCCTGGAGTGACAGCAACTGACACAGAAATACTAAGTCTCTGGTATTCGGACTGACTGAGGGCTACCCCTGGCAGGATAACCCAAGTGTGATGACTGCAACAGTGAATACACTCAGACATCTACATTTATGATAAGTGTACAAAACTGTACTATATCAGTTGCCCATTCAATGCCTCTCAACCTGTTAATGCAAAAAATCTGGACAAAGCTTGACAAAGTGGGGGTACAAATAGGGACATATTTTAAATATTGCCCTTATAAACTTAGAAATTTGCTAGAGTAACAGGATTTGTTTTAATATACATTTTTTCTGAATGATTTGAAGTCTGAAACTCAAATGTTTGCCATTATTTAGTGACTTCAAACCTGAGATCATTCCAGTGATTTGCCAGGAAAAAAGAGGAACAGGCCAAAAATATGAGCCAAAAATCTGGACATTCTGTGAAAATCTGTACAGCTGAGAGGGCTGCTGCACCCATGCTCAAGTGAAAAGAAGAGATTGCCCAGGAATGATGTGCACTTTTTATAGGGGTGGGATCAGAGGATTTACTCTCTTCCTCAATGTTGTCAGTTGTGGAAATGTTATATATAAGTTCAGGGATGTCAGGGGCTTGACCTCCTACAAAAATGTTTTGATCTATCTTGCTACTTTGTGTGTAACAGATAGCTATTGGGCAGGATTCACGATGGCTTGCATGGAGTCTAAGAGTAGAGTAAGACTCCATGCAGCCATCATGTCCGACGAGCGATCCAGGAACAGCCTGTTGGGGCGTGTAAGAGAGCTCCTAAAATGGCTCTTACATGGACAGGGCAGGGATATGCAAATTACCTCAATTGCAGGCGAAAGGCATGCAAATGAGGTAGATTTGCAATTCAGGAAACCCGTACCTGTCTGAGTAAGAGCAGTGTTATTTGCAGAAATGTACTCAGTTGACAACTGAGTACCGTTCTGCAAATAGCAAAACGGAGCCGTGACAGCTCCAAATAAAGGCTGCATCCAGTGCAGGAAGCATGCCAATGGCCAAATATATGGCCATTGGAAATGTTTCCTGATGCAATATAAAAATAATTTTTTTTTTTTGCCGATTTCCGACGTTTAAGCATAGCGCAGCACCGCGCAAATGGGCTGCGCTCTAAAACCCAGAATACTAAAAATTAAAACCCACAAATGTGGATTTTATAGAAATTGTTAATGTACAATGCAAGGGAATGGCAGGCTGAAGACAACATTGCCACCGAGTAGCGGTTGCTAAGGGGGGAAGCTCAGTCTAAGACATGTAACCAAGCATTAGTAGGCAATCCTATGTAAATGAGTGTTAGGATAGTGAATCGCAAGTTTACATAGCAAATGAGGACAGTCAGTGGAGTGTAGGAGTAGGATATGGGGAGTAACAGACTAGAAGATAGGTGACATCACGAGGGGGGGGTATGTATGAAAGAATTGAAGCTCATTGGAGCAGAGTGGCATGTGTCAGCTGTCATTTATACATCATGGAAAGAGGTGTGTCAATAGGTAGGCTAGGGAAAGGCAAGAAATGGAAGGTGTATGCCGTGGATAACATCAAAGTTTCTTGCTGAGCGGGTATGCATGCGTGTGCGCGCCTGTAAACCCGAGTAAGACAGTGTGCGCGAGTGTAAGCGTGAGTGCACGCGTTTAAGACAGAGTAAGCATGTATAAGGCTGTTTAAGGAGTTGTAAGCACATTTGCATTGGTGTGCGCACGTTTTAACCCGAATAAGCAAGTTTTAGTCCATGTAAGCATGTGTGCGCGCGTGTTAGCAGCTGTGCTTGTGTTTGCGCTTGTGTGCACGGCGGTCTCCCCTGAGGAAACAGAAAAGAAAAAGGAAGCACAACAAATAGTAGAAAGCTACCAGGGAGTACTAGCAGAGCTCGCAGGTGAAAACAATCAGAATCAGGCAATTACACAGGCAGTACACTAGCCCAGCCCAGCCTAGCACTTAAAACTCTGCAAACAACAGTCCATTATGTTTCTCACAACAGACACTGCAGTAAGCTAATAGAAGTGAAAACTGTAAAAGCTTTACTGAGACAAAGAAATGTTAGGGGCTGCCATTGCTGTTATAAGGCGACATATGCAACATGCTGAGGGTGGTGACAATGGAAATGCTGCAGGACAACACACAGTGAGGAGACGGAGAAGAGTGTACAGGCCCAGGGTAACCTACCAGAGGCTACATGAGCTGGAGATAGTGGAGCGCTATAGAGTAGACAGAGACCTCCTGCAGCAAATTGTTGAGCTGTGCAGGCCATGCCTCACACACAGAACCAACAGAGGGGAACCCATCCCAGTGGAAACCAAGGTATGTGTTGGCCTAAGAATACTAGCAACAGGTACCTTCCAGAGACCAACTGGTGATATGATGGGAATATCACAGGTATCAGCATCCAGGGTACTACACCAGTTTCTGGATGCCATGTCAGCACATGTCGGTGATCACGTATATTTCCCCAATTCCTGTGAGGTATTGGCCAGCAATATGCATCTCTTCCAGCAAATAGTGGAATACCCTGAGGTAGTGGGTGCAATAGACTGCACGCACATATGCATCAAAGCACCAGCCGGCGAGCGGGGTAGGGTCTACTTCAACCGCAAGGGCTTCTCCTCCATCAACTGCCAGGTCTTGTGTGATGCCCAGGGCATAATACTGAATGTGTGTGCAGGCTGCCTTGGAAGCTACCATGATTCCCATATCTGGCATCTGACACAGCTGTACCAGACATTTGCCAATGGGGACATCCCACATGGTCACCTAGTGGGGGATGTTGGCTATGCACTGGAGCTGTGGCTGATGACACCCATCAGAAATGCACACACACCTGAACAGGAACACCATAATGAGGCACACGCACAAACACGTAATGTAATAGAGAATGTGTTAGGGCTGCTCAAGTCATGGTTCTGGTGCCAGTACACATCAGGTGGAGCCTTGCAGTACTCACCAACTACATGTACCCAAATTGTCATGGTATGTGCTATGCTACATAATATGATCCTGTGAAAACAGCTGCAGCAGGACCGGCATAGACCTGGGCCAAACAGCCCCCCACCATTGCCAAGGCCATCACAGGCAGAGCGTGACTTGGAGGAGGAACAATCTGAGCCTGCCCCAGTAGGCAGAAGGAGACGTGCCCAGTATGCTTTGGCCTTGGCAAAGAGGCAATGCATAGCACATACACTGGCTTATTAGGAACTCTGGAAATGATACCTCTCTCTGACTCGCACATAAAGTAAAAGGGATGCCTGAGTTGACACTCCCTGCTTCCAAACATGTGCAGGGAGTGTAGTATGTGCATTCGACATAGGCAGCCCTGCAGCACCACCTAAGGCATGAATGCCATGTGTTAAGCAATATAAAGCAGTGCTAAACAGCAGTTACCACCATGTAGTATATGCAAACAAAATCGCACACACCAACTAGCACAACTGTGGTCAATGTTCAGTAATATTGGGCAACGTCCAGCAATGTTGGTGAATACTGAGCAATGTCAGACAAGCCTGGTCTAAGTATGGCATAGCTGAACAAAAGCCAACATGCTCATATTTGCTTAACAGGCCCTTAAGCAGTCTGGTCTGCTCAGTATGAAAATATAAAGCAGTGATGGGCCTCGAACCCAGGATACTGTGCACTATAGCCAAAGTACTGAACCACTAAACCATGACAGTACTGCAGTGGTCCACCTGTATGACGGAATGTTGATAAGTCTATGCAAAGTATTCCATGGAAACCCTGCAGGCACAGCATAATCCTTGTTGAGTTATGACACAAAGGTGAGTCCTGCAGTGAGAACAGAACCTGACTTCCAACACACACAGTATAAATGTTAATATTGGTCATGTTCGCACACATCAACAAATGTAGTGGACCTCAGATATCAACATACTGAAGGATCACACACTTGAATAAATGAGACAAATGTCAGGCAACAAAACACGGAATGGCAGAACTGGGCATGCTCACACACTTAGGCCATGTCTGAGTACAGCAGTGGGCCATGCATATCTGGTAGTTGCATGTGTTAACCCAGGAACCTGTCACTATACAGCAATCCGCCCTGTGCACACAGTTATATGACAACAGACACATCTATAATATAGTGGAACCCTGTCATAATCAAATATGTTCTGCAGATACCGAAGTTGTTCATGGAAACTGGTAAAGCAAAGATGACAAAGACCTGCAAACAGTATCAGCAATAAACATTGTGCATCTTGAACATTAGCATAGGTTCAGAGGTCGATACTAGGCTATCTGCCCTAGGGCATGTACAAGCCTAGGCAGAGTGTATTTGGCATTCGCAACCCTGTCAGATTACTACACTGTGTGTGTGAATAGTAGGTCACACAAGATAGCTCATGTATGTTTAGGCTAGGGTGCCTCTGTCTAGCAGGGACACAGAAGATATCCCAGGGGTAAATATACAATCACCCATGCAGTCATCAAAATGTCTCCAGTAGGTGGTCAGTGGGTGGCTCTGCCTATGAGAAACTGGGATTACATTCTGTAGTGAGTAGAGCCTCTGGGATAAGAATCTGTCCCTCCACAATGTCCTATTAACATCTGTGCTGAGGTATATGTCCCTGGAGTGTGTAGCTCCAAGGGAGTTGGATATCCTGAGGTGGAGCATGTCCAGTAATTCTGGGTTGGGTATATCTGTAAACAACAGGCACACATCATATCTGAGTAGGTGGTAAGCGACTGAGTAGAGCTGGAGTTACTGCATCTGAACTATGCAGGGTATCTGTGTGAGTCCCTAGATCTGCTTGGTGAGGACTTTCCATGGCCAGTACAGTTGCTGCAGGTGTCAGGTAAGGTACACCCCAAATGTGGCATTGTAACCAAGCATGGATGTGATGAGTATAGGGGCACAATGACCTCACTCGATCTAGATGTGAAACCATATGGGATAAGGTGGCCCACATAGAAGGTGTGTCCAACCACTTTGGCAACGTGAATGTTAAAGGCGACAGTATGAACAAGTCATGTCCCCAAACCCCTAACAACTCCTACCGTATGTAATGGAGTACTACATATGTGGTAATGTGTGGGCATGTTGTTATTCCCAAAGGGGATGACTATGCAACTAATGGCATTTAGCTGTAGGCCATGGCTCAGGCACCAGTCATCCATCTCTGTGAGACCCTGATTGAGTATGCATGTGGCAGCTGGAGAGTTGATCATGGCACCCAGTTTTCAGTCAAGTGCAAACATGTTCAGCCATATTCCCCCTGTGGTAGCCTGTACGTAAGACAAATATATACTGAACAAGAGAGGTCCCAGGACCAAGCCGTGTGGGATGCCATGTGTAACTGGTGTATAGTCAGACATGGCACCTGCAATTTTGACCATGTGGGTGCTATCCCTGATCTAGGTATCAATCCATTGTGTGAGATATGTGTCCATATTGACGCTGGTGAGCCTATGCATAATGGCCCAGTGGGTTATTGTGTTGAAGGGTTTTGCAAGGTTCAGGTAGGCTGTGTGGACAGCCGTCCCTATGTCGATGGACCTGTTAGCCATTTAAAGAATACAAACAGGTTCAAGAGGCAAGATCTGCCCACAACAATACTGAAATGTGTAAGACACAGTGTCTGTAGGTTCCTGATGTCTATGTGTATGAGTCCTATGACAATCCGCTCCATAGCTTTGCAGAACAGGTTACATAGGCTTATAGGGCAATATTGTCTGTGGTCCATCGTAGCACCAACTCTGTGGAGCAGGACCACTGTCGCTGTATGCCATTCCTTGGGTACATATCCTGTGGTATCTCCGATATTGAACAGTGATGTAATGTGAGGGTTGCGTCTGTCATGATGCTCGTGTATGATGCAGGCGGGGACACCATCTGGTCACATTGATACCATGATGTACGCTGTGGGGAGGGCAGCACTCACCTGTTACTGTGTGATGTCAGGGAGGTTATACTCTGTTGGGATGGATAGTTGCTCCTTAGGGGGAATGGGTGGGAGACATCTGCACTGAACCTGTTTGCCAGGATGTAGGCAATGCCAGTGGGTTCAGGGTAGGTTTAGTCAGTATGCAGTAACTCACAGCATATCAGTGAGTGTCTACTCAGGTTCCTGACATAACTGAAGAAGGCCGTGTGATAGTCCTACGTATCTGTTGCCATTGGCTGGTAGAAGCGGCCCTTAGAAAAGTCCATGAGTGATTGTAGCTGTCTGCTAGTACAGATCACAGATGCCTTCCCAGTCTGGGATTGTGCTCTATCATGTAGTAGCTTCCTCCTGATGTTGTACAGCTTATTAATGGCTGGGGTCTACCAGACAGGTCCCCTGCCATTGTAGTAGTGGGTCCTGTTGTTATTTGGGATAGCACAATCCATGCAGTCCACTAGGTGTCCATAGAATGTGCATGTAAAGGATGCAGCAGTGTGAGCCATATATGCCACTGTCTCAGGATCTCTGAAGGATACCATCTTGCTTCGGTGAAGTGAGATGTTGGCTCTTGAGAAATTCACCAAGATTACCCAGGATGGGTGTGTGGAGGGTATGTGTATGTCCTGTGAGATACATGTATGTTCTGACCTTACCAATGAGGGGTATATCACTGGTGTGGAACATAGAGTCCCCATGTTGGTGATGATCAGGTCCAATATGTATTCCCCCTTGTGGCTGTGCTGACTGGTTGTGCCATAGCATATGAGTCCACAAATTGTAGCGACTGTTGGGTGAGGATGTCGGGGCTTGAGTAGTATCCCCACTCAATATTTGTGTATATGAAGTCACACAATATAATGGTGTTTGTGGAGACCTTCATATTCTCCATAGTTCCCACAAAAGCCAACTGTGGTTCCTGTGTTTGGGAGTGTGTTCTGTACCAGGCAACAAACTGAAAGGCAGTATTGCACAATGGTAGTTGTATATGTATGGTCTGTGATGCTTTGTGCAGTGCTACTAACCTGGAGGTGTGTGTATCTGTGATGTATATGGATACTCCCCCTAGTTGTGTTGTCTCTTCCAAGTCTTGTTGTCAGACAGCATGGTATGAAACATAACCTGGTAGTGCTAGTGTGCATAAGCGAGCCTGAACCAGGTGTCTGTCAGTGCACAGATATTGCTATCATCCATACTGAGGAGAGTCCTGAGTGGCCACAATATGAGGTTAACACAACTGTTGTTGAGCAGCATTACCCTTAGTTTCATTTAACCTGTAATGTCTATGGAGGTGGGTTTGTCTTCTGAGCCCTGCTTAAAAAAGGCACTATGGTGGTAGCAAGAGCCTTAGTCAGCATTCCAAAGTCCAAGGGTGACAGGTGCAAGCTGTCCATAGTGAAGCTACGTGGCATGTTGAGCATGTCACCATATGCCGACAGACACTGTATCCCCTATGAATGAAACAAATTTGTGAGGCAACTGTTAAATGTGATATGTGTGTCCATATACTGTGACATCATAATTGGTGGGTGTAAGATGCAAGACAAGGTCAGGGTCATACTGGCCTGGGCTACATGATCAGAGTGTTCCTCCATGTATCATGTCATGTGGTCCAGGGAGTAACGTCTGAGGTTATACACACCAGCATGGACAATGATGGTGCCAGTCTTGTACTTGCTTTGGAGTGACCTGACTGCCTGTGTTATGCGACAGATCCTAGCACCCAACAGACAGCCCAAAGTGACTATTCCCTTGTTAGGGCTGGTGAGTGGTACGTCAGTGTGTCTGACAATAAGTGTCGCCTATTACAAGTGTATTAGGTGTGTTGTTTAGCCCAAAGGGCAGCAACTGTGTGGCACACTGACATTGTGAACATTGTGATATGTGGGTATTGTAGTGGGGTAGCAGGTGTGTGTGTGTGTGTGTGTGTGTGTGTGTGTGTGTGTGTGTGTGTGTGTGTGTGTGTGTGTGTCTGCTTTGGAGGTCTCTGCTGCTTAGGTAGAGCACATTTACAGCATCCGAGTATGCCTATGTGTGCTAATGTGGTTTGAGTGCTGTTGCTAGAGGATATGTGAGACTGATATATGGGGTGTGGTTACCTTCACCACCTGATAGACTGTGCCAGTCATGGGTCGAGAGAGTTCAGCTCCCTGTATGTCTATATAGGTGCATCTCACACATATATCTGAGTTTGTCGGGAGGAGGAGAGGGTTGTCTGTGTACATGAGGCAGATGTGACATTGTGTCAATATCACAATATCCACCAGCTGGACTGAGGAGTACACACAAAACCGACCCCTGGACATGCCAGGATATTATCATGACGTACTCTGTAGCCTGATCACAAAGGATCAGTAGGGTGTTAAGCATGTAAAAGAGTATAACAGGGATTAGTGCTCATGTTCGTTGGTGTTTTGTAAAGAGTAGCTGAGAAGGAGTCCAGACTGAATCATGACACCTCCTTCAGCTATGTCATAAATATCAATGTACACCCATATATGTCCTGAGTCAGGGCCAACTGTACCTGAGTGACAATGCCGACATCATGACAGACAGGCCCATATGTACATACCCATCCCCCACTGACAATAGTCCACATCATCATACCAGGAGATATCACATGTAGAATGGATGAGCAGCTACCCCCACTGCCAAAAGCATGGCAGCAGGTGGAATGCATTGATTCCCAATATGTGTCATGCACAAAGTACAGAACAAACAGATCATGCACCTGAACAGTCAGCTGAGCCTCACCCCCTACACAAGATGTGGAACCGTTGAATGTGCCACAGCTACATATGGCACTCCCCACAAGCTTTAGTGCACAACACACCATGGGAATTCAAGTCCAGTATGCCTATGAGGTCTGATCTGCAAGGTCATGGAGTCCATCATGGTTGCAGTCACAAACAGAGCTATTGGAAGCTGACATTCACACAACCCTACCAACTGTGGTATGTTCATGTGCAGATCATGGTTCCCAAACATGCTAAACTGTTTGCAAGGCAGCCACCCAGGACATACATCAATGAACTCATCTACACATGTGTCACATAGACTTTGAATAGCCCTTTATCAACATCCCAGACACATGTAGTATCCACAAAACCAACAAGCTGTGCATAAATATGTGTTGACATATGACGGAATGTCTATGTGTCCACAGATAGATCACACAAGGGATTCTAAGGTCTTGTTCAAGCTGTTGACACCTGCTGACCCACATGGACCATTCCTGGAATGGCATAAACCAAAGTGTACACACATCACCATGTCCAGTCTGATGATGTCACCATCCTATAAATACAGCAGGAGAAGGGAAACCAGCCAGTAAAGCAAATAGCGTGCCGTGTTAATGCATCTCTCTCTCCAGTATCATAACATAGTTAGGTAGAGGTTTGAATCCTGCAAACTGTGTGTGTGGTGGGGGGGGGGTGTATGTGTGCAGTTTCCTTGGAGAGGTGTTCCCTTTTTGGAGACTGTGAAAACCCACTAAAAGAGGTACATTCATCTTTGGAAAGTCTGATGATGTCACCATCCTACAAATACAGGGGGAAACCAGCCAGTAAAACAAATAGCACGCAGTGTTAATGCATCTTTCTCTAGTATCATAACATACCCTAGGTAGGGGTTTGAATCCTGCAAACTGTGGGGGGGTGTGTGTTTGTGTGCAGTTTCCTTTGAGAGGAGTACACATTTTGGAGACTGGGAAAACACACTAACAGAGGTACATTCCTATTTGGAAAGTCTGATGATGTCACCATCTTACAAATACAGCAGGAGAAGGGAAACCAGCCAGTAAAGCAAATAGCGCACCCTGTTAATACTTCTTTCTCTAGTATCATAACATAATTAGGTAGGGGTTTGAATCTTGCAAATGTTGACTTTGTGTATGTCACTGTTGGTCATTGTGGTGTGGGTTTTGCTTTTACCATGGTATGACATAGTATGATGACAACAGTAAGTGCATTGCACACAACAGGTATCTGTGTGGTAAATATATATGTGCACATGTCCCCTCAATCAGTACATAGGTGTGAAGCCTGCATACTACATGAATACATTTGTTTCCATTGACAGGTTGTGCCGCTGCTTCTCAGATCATAGGTCACATATGTATGTATGTGACATGGCCGTCCACTGTCGTGTTCTGTGGCCAAGGTCATCTGTGGCACACACACCCATGACAGTTACTTAAGAGTAGTGTGAGTGAGGGTATATGCCTGGGGTATATAGCATAAAAATGGAAAGAGGCCACCACGAAGGATTCACTGTTTATTAGAGAGAAAATAACATAAAAGATGAGCGCTTTCGCATGCACTACTGCATGCTTCTTCAGATCTAATGCACAAAGGAGCAAGCTTCATTTATATACCTAGCTAAAGTAGCTACTCCTACCAAAAAATCAATTGGTTAATTAAACAATTAAACAATTAATCAATCAGTTCACCCCTTTCAATGAATACAACTGCATCTATAGTATTCATCCAATGTTAAAAAATAGTATATATACATATTTTTAGTACCAAACATACTTAAAACACACTTAAAAACACACTTAAAACACACTTAAAAACACACTTAAAAAACACACTTAATATACCTGGGGTATATGTCAGACATGGTCATACACAACAAAGTCTGCCAAGAATGGACAGTCTTTATAGGTGTACGACTGCCTTGTGGATATGCATTCAGGCCTCTAATGTTTTATGTAATACACCTTGGGACTTCACAATACCTATGGATATGTGGATACCAAGGGACACATGACATAACATGGGTTTGTATGTACACAATGGTACCCAACATACATGCTGAGGGCTACCACCTATGGAGTACTGACGGGATAGTATGTGTAGTACATGAGGATGACTATGCCATAGTCGGCTTACTGCTATACAGCATGTATCAGACAACAGGTATCTGTCTGTATGATACCCTTGTATAGGATATGCGTCCCATCCAGGGAATGCATTGTAGGCCAATCCATGCATTTCCAGATTTGGATGGACACATCCCTAGTGTGTCTGCATGTACCTAGGGGGGCTATATGACACACAGGTGTGTTCACAGTAATGGGTGGCGGTCATTACCACTGGTTAGTGTTATAGTGTAGCACCGGAAGGATCCAATTGATACTGGGTTCCCTACTACTGTGTGTCATTTGTCAGGACATCATCCAATGATTGCTTATAATCATGCTGTTGAGGTTGTGCATACTACCAGACAGCATATCATTGACAGATATTAACGGTATCACCCACAGCATAGTGTCAACCCATGTCATACACACGTCTACCCATGTTAGTACATAACTGTAGTAGAATGCATACTGGCCATTGAAAGATGCTATGAGATGTTAACAATGTGTACAACAGGGTATGCCACATGTCCCAGCTGTCCACTATGCACGTACATCCAGACAGTGCGCACCCACCATGTTCACAGATGTACACTTGCTAATCTGTACTGCACACATCACACATGTACTGTCCACTCAATAACACATGCTGAAAACACATCACACATCAGCCAAGTGGCACATGGGTGTATAATACATACTCAGACCTAACAGTGGTGTAAACAATGCTACATTGACAATCAGAGCTTTGACGCATAATGTCTGCTCAGATATACCTACAAGGATGTAGTTACACTTCCTTGTTGACAACTTGCTATTATTGCTACACTGCTATAGTGTCACCCTGTGCATCAGCACCATATTAGCCTGTCCCTCCATCAATAATGCAGATGACAGGAGGTGGCACAGGTATCATCATATGCACAGGGCGTTTTGTTGTTTGCCAAAGCCTGACACTGACCCATCCAATCGACATGTCTGTGTGTGTGTGTGTGTGTGTGTGTGTGTGTGTGTGTGTGTGTGTGTGTGTGTGTGTGTGAGGGACAACAGTACAGCATGGGCCAGTGTTGATGTAATGTGTGTGTGTATATGTGAGCCCTAGTTGTTTGCTTAATGTGTGTGTGTCTTTATGCACACTGCTCCACCATGTGGCTGCCATATACGGTGGTTTGTGGGACAGCCACAGACTGTACCTGCTAGGCTGTACAGATCACTGTCTCTGGCCACGGACACAGTACCTGTGCCTGGCAGGGGTGCTACGGACAGTATCGGGTGCCAACCCTGACTGGGTACTGTCATCAGAGGCAGAGGTATGATGACTGGACCCATGTCCCTGCTGGGACTGGCCAGAGCCAGTGCACGTGGTCTACTGGGATGGTCAATGGACAGGCCAGCACCAGCATTGCTGGGGCTGGTACTGCCACTACGGGAGCGGCTGTGAACTGTGAGCCATCCGTGACCACTGCCAGCTATTGCTGTTGCTGGCATGCGCCCGCGTCGATGTCGCAACCATCCTGCTCGGTCCTGGCTCAAGGAAGACATGCTGTGGAGGGCATCTATTGTCTCCCCCCAATGTCTATTAATGACCTCGGTGTAAGTCCAGATGGCACCGGCAAGGTCACGGATGCTGTCATTGATAGCAGTGTAATGTGCCCTCTGTGCCCTAAATCCCTGCCTGGTGTACGTTCCATACGTGCCTGAGCCTGCATTACAGCCTGGAACATAGTAGTCATCATAAGACCTGTGAGGGCATGCCTGCCAGGGGCAATACGACCAGTGGTGCTCCCCCGAGAACCCCTGGACCTCCGCCTATGTGGTACCGTTCCGGGTCTACGGCTATGGCTGCTGTGAGGGGATGCAAATGCCATGGGTACCACACTCTCCTGGTCAATGTCAACTATATGCTGTCCCTCGCCTATGGCCATTGGTGGTGAGGGATGTAATGGCAGTATGAGTGTGTGCATAGATGGGGTTGAACGCTGTGTACTGTCGATTGGCGGACCAATGACAGACCCTGTCAAATCTCCCTGTGCCAAAATACATGTGTCATCATCACCACTATCCGTGGCAGTGGCTTCAGGTCACCTGCTGCTTTCGCCATCCCCTAACTCAGCACCTGTGAAAGGAAGACAGGAAACACACTTTACGGTCTGCACATGCACACATGCACACATGAACACATGCACACATGCACACATGAACACATGCACACATGCACACAGGAACAGAGGAACACATGCACACTCCTCACTACAGCAGATACACGTGCACAACAGCAATCCAAAACATACTCAATACATGGATGTGGTGCATGTATGTACATGTTCAGTGATTGCCTACACCCTGGAACATAATGTGTACAAGGACACAACATTTCTGTGCAAGTATTATAAGCTCTGCAATGTCCTGTGCACCATCACTCACAGGTATACATACCATGGCTGCATGTATCTGTGTGTCACATGGATTTCCATGTCTGATTGCAGTGCCTGTGTCTGTAGCAGATAATTGTGGACACAGGTGTAGCACATGCATGCTATGTACACACACGGGATGAGTGGTGCATGTGTACATGATGGAATACAAATCCTGGACATAGCCATTGTAACTGTATGGGGTGTAGTACCATTAGCCATCATCATCATGCATCATGTGGTCACTCATGGCCACTAAAGTGTGCTAGGCCACTGCCTAGCATGCTGTACCTGAACCACAGTGCTGTGGCTAAGTTCACAATTACATAGCCACATTGCACAAGGGTGTGTGAGGTGCCCAATAGGGAGCATTGCCTAACATGACTGTATTATGTGTTGAAGAGTGTTGCACAGCCCCATGCTAGGCCCCTACCCCTCAGGTATAATATGTGTGGTGTGTGGATGACATGTGGGATACTGAAGTGTGACCTGGCAGTGGGTGTCTGGTTACAACATGTGTAGCATGTTGAAGTGTACTGCGTATGACAAACATGTTATGTTGTGTACATGTGTGTCAGCTATGCCTATCCAATGTGCAGTACAGTGTTGCTACATTTGTGTCTGATGCTCTGTGCATTGCATGTGATTGAGGCAGCTACTGACTTTACTGAGATGTTTAACATCTCACAGCAAACATGCACAGCGTGCATTATGCGTAGGTGTGTTATGTGTACATGGCCTACACCTCACCTATGACATGCACATTTCAATACCAATTTTAAAGTGTTAACACACTCACCAGCATGTGTCGTCTGCCCTGCTGTCACACCAGAGGGACCTACAAGAATATGACACAGTTTGTCAGTGGCCACAACTGTGGCATTGCTACTGTGAGTGTGCTAAGCTACAGTAGAACAACAGGCATAGGTGTACAGATACTATTCACAATATCAGTATTGCACACAATAGGCAGCACAACTGCTAAACACAGTACACATCTCACATATGCATAATCTAACAATACAGGTAACAGTAGTCTACAGCTAGGGCATGTTACCTGTACTCTCCATGTCACCATGATGGGTGGCTCTGGCCTCCATGATGACACGTGTGATGTTGTTGCTGCTCTAGGCCAGCAGTCACCACACTTCGGAGCAGTTCCTCCACTCTGGTGAGGGGGGGATATATGGCCACCCCGCCACCTGTGGCAAGCTGTTGTCTATGGATATCAGACGCACGCCACCGGACATGTCTAATTAAATCACTGCAGTGATGGTGTACCTGCTCATATGTCCGGTTATGCATGCCTATGTCATTTACCAGACGAATAAGATCTTGCCACAGTGCAGTACGCTCCTGCTGGTGCTGGCTGGCCCTGGAAAACATCAGGGTATAGTGCTGAACCAGGCTGTGGTGGATTTCCTGTTCCTCTGTGGCTGTGTAGGAGGGATTCCTTTGATGAGCCATAAGCCTGGAAGACAAGTAAACGATATGTGTGAGAAAGTCATGTGGCACACAATATTATACAGTACAGATAACAGTTAACTGCCATATATAGCATCTGTTCATCTGTCAGAGGATACACACATTAAATACCACATATCAGTGCTCAACCCACAACTGGCTGACAGTGCCTGCCACACTCCATATAATAAACCAGTATACACCAGTACTCGGCACAGTGTTTGGGATCCAATGCACAGCCTTGCCACGGGGGTACATATCAAGCTAATGCATGAAGAAATATGTCATCCATTGCAATGAATGTGAAGTACAGTTACAGTATAACCAGTAATCCACCCTAGTCGTTGATGCCATACCCCAACCTAACATATGTGCACAGTTGTTAATATAGCTGGCATACTGCTGTAACAGAGTATACATGTTGCTAGGTACACACGCAAACCCTGCAACACACATGTGATTGCGGACATGGTACAGGCATCATTACACACACATCAGACATTCATACAACACACAAATGTATGCTGACACAGATGAGCATTTCCTGTGTGCCTTACAGTACTGTGTGCCCCTACTTACAGATACCTATGCCTGAGGTATGTAATCTGTGCAGACTACAGGAAACACACAAGACAGTGTTACCAGGGAATGTGAACATACACCATACTGTGCTGTTTAGGCCTACAGTTTCAGGTAGTACAACAGTGCAAATGTCAGCTGGATTCACCAGCAGTACCACTTACTGAGCATGCATGTATTGCTTCAGCCTACGATGGGACACCACAGTCATACACAAGGAACTATGCCACAACATATGCCATCCTACTATGTCTGCATCCCAATAACTGACACATCTTTCTCTGGCCTCACACCTAGGACACAAACGACCATGACAGAAACAACCTCACACTAAGCTATCACACCGTTACAGACCTTGCACACATTCACTGTCACACTCACTCCACCTCACATAGCAGGTATTGCACTGAGTACATGTGTGTGTGCATTGTGTCATAGGTAGGTAATACGCTATTGGCCCTAGGGCCTACAGCAGCCTAGCCATATGCTACCCTGGCCGTTGACACACATGTAATTTGATTTCACTTGCTCCTGTCAACTGGATACACAGAGGTGATTCCCAGGGCGTGTTACCTATCCCACAGACAATCATCAGGGGTATGTATGACATCTGCTACTGAGGAGCCTTGTTTGTTAATGCTGTGTGGTTTACTCCAGAGTATGGCATATTTGCCAATAGGAGCCTATCCCTCCAGCATGTGCTGTTTAGTGAGGTGGCGAGGATTAGGGACCAAGGCCGTGTAGCCCGGTGGGATTGTGAGGTGTTGACATGGTGGTTGTCTGACTGCAATGGATGTGACATACCTCTGTATGTTCGGCAGAGGTAACCTCTGGGTGGCCGGTATGCAACGCACTGTAGCTGTGCTTATGTGATTAGGTCTGCATAGGGTATGTGTTTGAGGGCAGTATTACTCTTTGTGAGGTATGTCTGTGGCCTTTCCACTTGCTGTAGTTGTCATGTGAGGTACATACCACCTGGGGAATTGTGATGAGTACAGGGGAACACTGACCAATATTTCCGTACATGACACATCGTTTGTGATGACATGTACCACGTAGACAGAATACAAGACTAGTGTGGCACTGTGAATATCAAAGGGGAGGCTACTGTCCACCTGTGTCCCATGTTCCCTTCTGACACCTTCAGTGTTAGGCAGGCAACCACCTATCTGGCAGTTAGTGGGTAAAGTGTTTTGGTATGGGGTATGGCACTGCAGTATCAGCACTGGTGTTCAGTCCATGCCTTGGTCACCAGGCACCTGTTGCAATACATCTGACCCCGTGTCTCCCTCTCTCACTATATATATATATATATATATATATATATATATATATATATATATATATACATATCTATATATATCCATATATATCTGTATATATCTCTATATCTCTCTATATATCTATATATGTATATATCTATATATCTATATATCTATATCTATATATCTACATAGCTATATATCTATATCTCTACATATCTATATATATTTCCATATATATATATTTCCATATATATATATATATATATATATGGAAATATATATGTACATATATATATATATATATATAGATATATATGTATACATATATATATATATATATATATATATATATATATATATATATATATATATATACATATATATGTATATATACACATACATATATATATATATATATATATATATATATATATATATATATATATATATATATATATATATATATATATATACACATACTTGTAAACATCCATTGCTGTACATATACATGCACATAAAGGCACATATACTGCCCACCTTTCATAGTGGGAATATCAATTATGAAATAGTTGTGAGACATACAATTATGTAATAATATTGCACAGTGTTGTGCAGAATGCATTTCGCTGTCCTCAGGCCATATAGCTGTAGCAGACCTCACTGACTATAACTCAGTCCCACAGCATTTAACCACCACATGACATATTCCTGCACTGCTTGCTGTTTTCAATGCCACACACTACAATCTACATAGATATGTGCACATAGCAACCTTCAAATACATATATATGTCCAGCCTTCACTAACAGTTGCAGCATGTCCCTTGCCCTATGCACATCTGCATATACATATAGATACGGACTGCTACCACATATGGAGGGTTCACAGTATGTAGAGCACCCTTCAGACACATCATTCGGATGCCAGCAAATACATCTCTGTTACATACCTTACCTTTGTATTTCTCACTTCTGTCTGTTGTACCTGTTGATGTTTTTTTTTTTTTTTTTTTTTGGTTGGTGTCTCCAACTGCCTCTGTTTGTTTGTCTGTCTGTCTGTCTGTCTCTCTCACTCTCTCTCCAGTTGCTGCAATGATAATATTGCATGTGTGGACAGCAAGTACAGGCTGCTTTTGTAGGTATATGCACATGTGCATGTGATGGCCTCTGCACCAATTAGTGCCCACCATTTAGTAATTGCATGCAGCCTGCTGTGTGGTAATTGCAGTTCTCACTGTGATTTCAGGACACTGCTATAAAATGATAGGTTAGGTAGGCATAGGCCTTTCAGTTTTGCAAGGTGGGGACCATGCTTGTTTGCTGTGGACACTGTTGTGTCAGTCAGAAGGTTGGTATATGTCTCATATCTGAAGCTGGGTTGTAGCCAGTGAAATGTATGTTGTACTGAAACCTGACTGTTGCTTCTTCCAGTACACTCTTCTCAGTGTGTAAGTTTACTCACACCTCCTAATGCTAACACTGGATACATGGGAGTATGTACTTTCTTTTGGAATTAGGAAATTAACCGGCATACAACAGTAGTTATTGCAATGTATTCCTATGGCTTTCCTATTTTCCCTTTACATTCACTCCTTGTAATGCATGTTATATTTCTTTATTGCAATGTATCTTATGGCTTTCCTATTTTCCCTTTACATTCACTCCTTGTAATGCATGTTATATTTCTTTATTGCAATGAATTCCTATGGCTTTCCTATTTTCCCTTTACATTCACTCCTTGTAATGCATGTTATATTTCTTAATTGCAATGTATTCCTATGGCTTTCCTATTTCCCTTTACATTCATTCCTTGTAATGCATGTTATATTTCTTTATTGCAATGTATTCCTATGGCTTTCCTATTTTCCCTTTACATTCACTCCTTGTAATGCATGTTATATTTCTTTCAGCACCAAGTTATTGTATATCTGCTGTGGCTTAGTGGTACATCATGTAGACTGGCAAGTCCAAGGTGTGGGGTTTGAGACTAACAAGGGTATTTTATTTTGCTGCTGAGCAATACAAGGGCCTTGTCATACAAAGTGACTAAGGCACTTTTAAGTAGTTGTAAGCGGGTTTGCGTGGGTTTGCACGACGCTTAGCTTAGCTCATTTTATGTTAGCAATACTAAGCTAAGCTTGGCGTAGCTTATCATATCTTAGCAATGCTAAGCTAAGCACACACATGCGCACACTGGTGCAAACCCGCTTACTACTGTTTACAAGTGCTCACTCCCGCTAACCCCCGCGCTCATGTCTTTGACAGAAAAGTAAATGGGGAGATAGGAATGTGATAATAAAGGGTGCACAAACAGGGGAAGAGAGTAGGGAAGCCAGCTTGGGATGTACACGATGGGTGTGGAGAAGGTCCATAGTTGCCCATTTCTTTACCAGCAACAGCTGTGCATATGCAATACATTAGGTGGGATATTTGAAACCTTCCACCCCCGAGAGAGGGGTGAAGATAACTAAGTATGTTGTACTACCAATTATGAATATCAGGCACATGCACTGTTTGTGAACTGCTATACTGTCATTAGTACGTTACTCACTTCTGAACAGTTTGTGGTTTGTGTTGACATTAGCACAGTCTGCTCAGGACAACTGGACATATTTCTGTACTGTGTATGCCTACCTACACCCTTGGTTGTGCCTGACTACATGGGTATATAGTACCTTTGGGTAAGGGTGCAGAACTGCAATGTGCATTATTTATTATTGTGTGATGTTTATCTTACTGAACATGCAGAGTTGCTGTGTACCTGTACGTCTATGAAGGCTTGTAGTCTGTCTGAGTAGCTCCCACCTGTGGACATATCCAGATGGTAGACAGAGGTCAGCCTAGTATTCTTTGACTGTGCACCAAAGCAGTCTTTTCAGCACCTGAACAATGGCATTGTCACAGGTGGTTGCTAGCAGTACATGGCTACATTCTTTGATATTTCTGTGTTGTACTTCTACATAAGGGCATGCTTGTGGGATTCATTCTACAGCTATTTGCAGAGTGTGTAACAGCAGACAAGCTGATATGCCTGTGTGTTTCTGACTCTTCCAGGCCTCAGATACTCTCACGTATATATTTGAACAGCCTCAGGGAAAGGTACATATAACTGGGTTACACCTATGATATAGTTCAGACATTTTGCAGTTCAGACTTTGGGGGATTCAGAGCATATGTATTGCTACACATTTTCTGACGTGCAAGCAGTGTCTACTCTCACTTATTGACATTTGTCATTAAGTGAGATTCAACACTTTTCTGCCTACTGTTAGTACATTTCACAGGGAGTCAGAGGGGCACAGCTAACATTTGTTCACAAATCAGGGTCACCACTGTAGAGCAGTCACTGTTGGGCGGTCTGGCCTGTGACCTATGCAAATATACCAGTGTTTATCCTGCTCTGATACTGTGTGGGGTTTGTAAGCTGCTACTGTAACCTTATTCCCTACTAGCATGGCTGATTCTCTTTTCACAGTCATGTCATGCAATTCCACAACACCTGCTGATTAAGGCCCACAGAACAAGATTTGTGTTATGCAATTCCTATTTTCCCTTTACATTCACTCATGGTAATGCATGATATATTGCTTTCAGCAGTGAGTTATTGTATATCTGCTGTGGTGTAGTGGTACTTCATGCAGACTGGTGTGTCCAAGGTCCTGGGTTTGAGACTGACAAGGGTATTTTATTTTGCTGCTGAGCAGCACAAGGGCCTTGTCATACAGAGTAACTAAGGCACTTTTAAGCAGTTGTAAGTGGGTTTGTGCGGGTTGCGCGACGCTTAGCGATGCTTAGCTAAGCGCACACAAGCTCACACTCGCGCAACCCCACTAACTACTGCTTAAAAGTGCTTACTCCCGCTAACCCCTATGCTAATTTCTTTTAAAGAAAAGAAAATGGGGAGATAGGAAAGTGGTGAAAAATTGGGCACAAAGAGGGAAAGACAGTAGGGAAACCAGCTCGGGATGTGCAGGATGGGTGTAGAGAAGGCCCATAGCTGCCCATTTCTTTACCAGCAACAGCTGTGCATATGTATGAAATTTGGTGTGAAATTTGAAACCTTCCACCCCTGAGAGAAGGGTGAGGACAACAAAATATGTTGTACTGCCAGTTAGAATTATCAGTTTACATGTCCAGTGGACATGTGTGCATATTGGGCAGCTATGTATGGGGCGTAATTTTTTTGTGGGAACAGATTGCCCCCTTTTGTATTTTTTTTTCAGGTGAGAGTGGAATGTGAGGTAGAGGAAGTAGGTATATTTGGGGAGGTAGGTTGGGGAGGTAAACAGACAGGACAAACATGATGCATACAGGGGTGGAGTTTGACACATGGGGTGGGTGAACACAATTGACGGGGAAGGATGTTTGGAAATCGCAAGCCCATGAGCCCACAGATGGTAACAGTGGAACTGAGATCCCCACCCATGGGCAGTCACCACTGCACCTTCACAGCCCCAAGGGTGGCTGTGCTGGGGGCTGAGTAGGACGGGCAGGCTCACCCGAGAGACACACCACTCTCACCTCAAGCTGGCGTAGTGGATCAGCGACTGAATGCTGGATCTCCCTATGCACCATAGCCCAGACCCTTCGAAGGGTGACGGGTGGCCCTTCTCCTCCCACACTTGCACGGCGGGGATGAGCCCCATCCCCTGCAGCGCTTCCACCCAAAGGTGGCACAGGACCAACGGAGGAGGGGAGCCCGGGCTGGGCACCAGAGCTGCTGGTGCCAGGTGCACTTGCCAACTGAGGAGGGACAGGTGGGTCCACTGGGACCGGCCTTCCCATACGTTCTGTGATTAGGTGTGTTTAATTACAACATAAACAACAGCATTCCAGATTAGTTGTAACAGCATGCAGTAATATTCCCATTAACCCAACACACCAAGGTTCCAACAGTTGAACAGCAAGCATGACACATGCATATATTGAACGACAGTGGATATTCCAACAGCATGCAGGGATGTTTGGTAGTAACAGGCCACCATGAACGTGGTGTTTGAACAGGGCACATGCATCAACATCAATGCAGATATTTATAAAACAATAGGACATATGCCCCAACAAATATTTAAGGTTACACATACCCATTGAGGTGTGGAATTGCATGGTTTATGCACATACGGTAGGGTGTAGAAAAAACCTTGGTTAACATCTTATAATGACCTTTTAGTCTACATTACATTCCCAGTGACTGCAGTTGTATATCCCCTACCTGTATTATTACACTTGCCACCATACATTAGGTTGTGTCATGGGTTTGGCTAGTTCAATATATGCCTGACCTATATCTGACATACTAACTGTCCAGGATGCAGGTGTTACTGCTACATATTTCTTGTTTGCATTTATATTTCTTTATCTACATATCTGGGATGTTTTCACATGACATTTTCATGTTGATTTGTATAGAACCCTGCATTTCTTAACACACACTCACATTTCTGTTGAATAATTATATGCTACGTGTGGCAGGTTTACTTATTCATGCCAGCTAGTAACTGACTATTGTGGACTGTATATATGTTTCACAGCTACTAGCACTTCCATCACCCCCTTTATATGGGACTGCATAACTCTGGGTTGCCAGCACATTTTCAAACAGTACTGTTTGTATAATGCAGGGGTACAACAACACTTCAGACTCTGTGACACAGACACACTCTGGGTTTTAGACCTTTATTAATGACATTGCACACTTTTCCACAGGCTCACTCCTTTATTTGTTTTAACGGTGTTTATGGCAGACATGTTCAAGACATATTATACCTTTATTAATAGGTTAGAACAATCTTTTTTAAGGCTCACTCACTAATGTTATATGACAGTGCCTGAAGGGATATTATTCCAGACATATGGTACCTTTCTTAATGGGTTACTACACTCTTTTTCTGCCTCTCTGAAGTTTTTATCTGACAGTACATGCAGAGAACGTATTCAGGCAATTCTATGGCTGTTTTATTGGACTACAACACTTTCTTTCATGCTCTCACTCATATTTTATATAACAATACATGCAGAATAATCACTAACCTGCCTGGTGGTGCAGCCTTAGCAGCCTATCAGCATAGGCTTGCTGATTCGCAGCACATTCACCTGCAGCTGTAAAGTAAATGAAGGGATATTGAGACATACCTATCCATTATACATACTCCATTATCAATTCTTACATACTGCATTCCATGGCTACATACTCAGTTGTGGGGCATTCTGCATCCCACAGGCCTCCTGTATCCACTGGTTCAGGCGGTCCTGCTTTCATCTCTTCAGGTCTGCATGGTGGTGATGGACCTGCTCACCAGTCCGGGGAACACCTGTGGCACTGGTGAGGTCACGAGCTAACCAGTTCCAAGCCTCTGCCTTGTTCTCCGTCCCTTGGAACTGGCCCTGCAGGAGTCTTGTCTCGTGACGGTGGACAAGGAGCCAAACCATGTATTTGGACTCCTCGATGCCCCAACGTTGCACTCGGAAGCATGAACCCTCTCCTGCACCTGCCATTCTGACTGCAAATGTGAGCTACAATCAGTTATGGCGAGTATCCCCGCCTATGGGGCTTAAATATGCCGCATTTCCCACACTTTTTTGTGATTGGCCGTTTTGTAAAATTCTCGGCTGACTGCAGACCTGCTTAGTAATGGTTAAACTACCATTCGTAAGTTTATGAATGTTAATAGTGGCTGCTTCCCCTATGTTGTCATGGCTTAGTGGTTCTGTACTTTGATTATGAAGCAAAGGGTCCTGGGTTCAAACCTTGTCATTCTTTTATTTTAATACTGTCTAGACAGGCTAGGGGGTGTGGCTGCGTTTAAGCAACTTAGCTCTGCGTTGCTCCCCGGTGCCCTACGGTGACCTGGTTGGTGCGGCGCACACGTCTGCGCAAACACATTGCGCTGAGTAAAGCGCTTTTAAACTTTGGGCAACTCTATTCAGCTGGGTAAAGCGCTATTAAACTATGGGCAACTCTATTTAACTGGATAGAGCGCTATTAAACTATGGGCACCTTTGTTTAGCTGGGTAAAGTGCTATTAAACTATGGGCAACTCTGTTTAGCTGGATAGAGCGCTATTAAACTATGGGCACCTTTGTTTAGCTGGGTAAAGCGCTATTAAACTATGGGCAACTCTGTTTAGCTGGGTAAAGTGCTATTAAACTATGGGCAACTCTGTTTAGCTGGATAAAGTGCTATTAAACTATGGGCACCTCTGTTTAGCTGTGTAAAACTTTGCTTAACACCAGGCTATCTGGGTCCTTTAAAAATATATATTTTGTTCACTGATACATTGGCCATGTCACTGCTTTTAATAAAATTTTAATCATATATGTCTGGTATTATATTTCAAATACTGATTTAAAACATTAATAAGAAGGGGAGTGGTGGGACTCGAACCGTGAATGCCTTCTCTTTGTGCATACGCTCTACCATTACGCTATTGCAATTTGGTGTGATTTCCATAAACATTCTTTCTTATGCTCTTCCATGTCAGAATTGCTAACTCTAGCTAAGTAATGGGCACACCCGCGCACACACACGCAAATACGAGCAGCTATATCGTGGATTTAAAAAATATATATATAATTATTTACTTTATATAAGTGTGATGGGGGTTTACAGTGTCAGGGAGTGTGGTGTTGGGTGCAAGTACATTTGAGCGAACTCGCTCTTGTGTGTTGACATTTTGCTTTTTATAACCTTGCAGGCGCGTGCACATTTAGACTGCTCGGCAGTCGGACACGCCCCCTGCTTTCCTACTCAGTCTGTGTAAGAGTTACCGTTGAGTCAGCATGCCCTCATGAATATTCATGGCATGCTGACGTCAAACCGTTCAACTGCAGCCTCCGAGTAAGACTTATTAAGTCTTACACAGAGGATTAGTGAATCCAGGGGATTGAGATTTCAGGAGTAAGCACTTGGAATGTAAGTTAGTTTATTTTCCTGTATACATTCTATTATTGAATGTAAAGGATGCAGTAATAAAACTGAAGGTGTTATATGGTAGTTCTTAATGTTTTTATTCTTGGGTCCTTTTAAGATTTATTTATTTTTTTCTTTAACCAGGCAATAGTAAGTTTTTGCTGTAGACAGGTAACTAATATCCTGCACTTCTATGACAACTGTATTATGGGGAAACTGCCACTACTGCTTATTCATTTAATTACTTATTTCTCAAATGCCAGTGTACAAAGACATATGTAGAGAATGGAGCATGGTGATTGTACTCCGATGCCCAGAAAAAGACAAATCAGTTAAGTACTTCTATACAGCAAGACCTGATCTTAACAATTGTTAAGTACCCTTTGCTTCACTTGTTAAGCTCAGGTATCATGCAAGGCAGTTAAATCTGCCAGTGCTGACCAGCAAAGAACATCAGGAGAATTAAAAACAGATTTGTTTCTGACTTCTGTCTGTGCTGGTAATATATCCCTGATTTTCTGTAACATAACAGAGTTTACTGCCTTTTCTAACAGAACTTGCCAGCAAAACACTTTTCTAACTAGTGGTACATGGAGCAAATAAAACTCCATGAACAACAAAGAATTATGATGGCGTCTCCAGTCATAACCCGTTATTTTGTGCTCTCAACATGGATGCCTAATTCACCTCGAGAGCAATTTCTTCACATCCACGACTCAAACACATAACAAGTTGGTTATGACTGGCAGCTTGCTCATAATCCTGGGTCTATGTCAGATGATCTACTTTTTGGAAACTCTAAACATTATCAAAGAGACCATATGATCAAGTTTCCGCAAACTTGAACATCAAAATAAAAACAAAAAAAGACAAAAATCTACCTTTTTTATGTTTTCGTAGGGGGACAAGCCCCTGCAAATTATATGCACTGACTCCAAAATTGCACTACAGTGAGGAAAAGGGTACATTTTCTGATCCTCGCTGTACAGCAATCTCTATTCAAAAGCTTCAAGTTTTCAAAAACTCGATCATATGGTCTCAACCTTATGGAGTTCAACATTCTGAAAACTCGATCAACTGATAGGGACCCAAAATCCTCTATATAGTTTTCTGCAATTTAGCTTTCTGAGAGAAAGGGGAAAATGAAGGATGATTTGACTTTAGAATATGCATTAAATCAAGGTGGCTGTCCTATCAATAACTAGATGACTAAATGCCCCCATGGTACTGTAAAAAAAAAATGAATGAATACAAAATTAACTTTAGTCTTGTATGACATACAGTAATGTGCAGCATGAAAGGTGTGCTTACGTAAAGCCGATACACTAATACTTCATTTCTGCTGTTTTAGAAGAGCAAGTTAATTTATTTATTTATTTATTTATTAATTTATGTATTTATTTATTTATTTATTTATTTATTTATTTATTTTTAATGTAGGAAAAACAGAAGTCAAACCAGCATCAATAGTATGCTGGCTCTCAGTGCAGATAATGTCCTGCAGCATATAGCCTTCCTATGAAACTGCACACTATCCTTTTCTCCTGCTCCCCAGATATGGAAGTTTATTTCAGGTGCCCATGCAATAAGACAAAAATTTCAGTTGCCTGCTGCATAAAACAGTGGCAGTATCTTAACTACCGGGAAGTAGAGAGAATGATGGAATAGGAAATGTTCATTTGGACCATATAAAAAGGCAAGTTTATGTCATTGCCCCCCACCCCCCAAAAATGATTATGGTGTCCTCTTTCAAACAAATCAGATTTCACATAAGAAGAATGTAGCTTGAAGTAAAGTAAAACAAGTCCAAATGCTTAATGCAAGCAGCAGAATCAGGAATATCAGGGCAACACAATCTGAAAACTGCAGCTTCAATGTTTCAGTTCAGAACTTAAGCTTTAATGTTATATTGCAGTATGTTCTGTAGGAAACCTTGAAATCTGTTTTACTTTTAATAACTTTTCACAAGGTGTCAAGTTATGATTTGTAAAGACAGACCCAACACAGCAGTAAGAAAATTTATGTCAAGTGCATCGCATATACTTTCTAAAATAAAAAAAATGTAGCTGTCTGCAGAAATCAAGGCATTACTATTTTGCTGTTCATTTTTGTAGTTTTGCTGATGACTGTTTTTAGCACATTTTCACACTATCAGCAGTCATAGGCTGCATATGTAAAGAGATTGTCAAAACTGCGTCCTATTTGTGTAAAAAGTCACTCTCACATATGTGATTTCTTGCAGCTTCCAATTATTTAGCTTTTTAAATCCTTAATACTATGCATTAACATTGAAAGACTTGCTTTTCGTCTAATGCCTTAAGGAAGAGTGTTTTTCTGTCAGCATTACTCATATTATGCACAGCAACACAAGAAAAGATTATTTACGGTCCAGGACAATTCAGACAGTATAACAGCAACAATGTGCATGTTTTAATGTAATACATAAACCCAACGGACGTCTCTTTTGAGATGCATCCTGGGAGCCCTGCCCAGTTACGCATTATGCAGGGTGTCAAACCCATAACTACAGGGTGAAACTTGGTTCCTTAATCTCGAGCACTAAACTGCTGGATGTGCAGTCCTGCTGTTAGAGCATCATGCTGGACATGATAGTGGTACTTAGCCTAGCTGTGAGCTTTTCAGTTACTGCTCTATCAGAATTCCATCGCTAACTTTATAGTTTAAAAATATAGCATACAGGGACAGTTAATAACAACAAATGATGTGAAGGTATAGACTATAGAAACAACTTTTCTTTATAGTCTTTATTTAAAAAGTATATGTGACACATATGGATTTTTCTTTAAAACATTCAGAGTCTGGTATCTGTATGGTGACCTTTGTCTTGTACTCTGCACAGTTTTGAAAGTAAAGCTGATACAGCTGGTGATACGTTTTTCTCATGTATCATCTCTTTATTCTCATCTTTGAATTCCAAATTCATCACAAATAAATCATTGTATCTTTCATTTAAATATGGTTAGGGCCAGACTACAGAAGAAAATCTCTCTTTGCAGAACAAGAGAGCAGGAAGGGGAGCAAAGGCTTTCCTGGGTATGCAGCAGAAAAGAAGAAGAGAGACAAAGATAAACAGGCTGAGGAGAGATGGATGGGAGATCGTAGAAGAGAGGGGAAAAGACAAGATTCTGCCTGTTTTAATCTTCACGAAGAAATGATACCATAATCTGAAGAATGCAAGGAAGATGAAAGAAAACAGACACCAGGTGCAGGAAAGGGGAATGGTAATCCTGCATGAGAACACTGGACAAGGACCAGATGGGTACCTCTTATAGTCCTCAAGAACAAGGCCAGTGTGCTGACAAAGCATTGATAGAGTTCTTCAACAGATCACTGACCATTGCAAGAGTGAAACATGACTGCAAAGCAACAGTATGATGCTCTTGTACGACAGCGAACGGGGAAGTAAAGACTTGTTACCTAAAGTGGTAAGAGAGAAAGTCGAGGAGAGAAACATAAGAATAAAGCTGGGAGTGCTTCTAGAAGACAACAGTCTCTGGAACAGCAAGCAATATGTATTCATGACCACGATGACCTGTCAATAAAACTTGATCCAGTATTATAACTAGGTTACAGTTTGACTTCATATGGGAGTACAGGTCGATATGATCTACCTGGTCTTCTGCATGACTTTTGACTTGGTCCCACATAGGAGGCTTGTTGAAAAATTGCAGACTGTGTTGACATCACCATGACTGAGTTACTAGATTGCTGCATGATTGAATGGTGGAACACAGAAGGCTGAAGTAAAAAGGATTATGTCAGGAATACGGAGGGTGACCACTTGAATACCGCAGGGGTCATTACCAGGCCCATTGGTTTTTTTTCTAGGCATACATGAGGAAAGCGAAGTAGGATCAACCTTTTCATTGATGGCACAATGACATGCAGTGGTAGAGGTCAGAGAGAAGAGTCTAGAAAAGTATTAACAAATACAGTAAAAAAAGAAAGATGGCAGTTGAGGTTCAGTGAGAAGGTGCTGTGATCATTTCAGTTGTTTCAAGTGTTTATATAGGTACATACCAAAAGGGGCATTGTACTCAGTGTTCAGCTTAATGAGTGATGTGTACAATTGAACAATTATGTCCTT
>NC_056727.1:1222983413-1222993413 GCF_019279795.1 Protopterus annectens
CAGCCCCTCAGTGTACTTTTTCCATCTTCTCAACACACTCTCCTCGCTTGTGAGTACATTTCCCTCATTATCCTTTATCACCTTTACCTGCTGCACATCTTTCCTAGCTCGGTCCCTCTGTCTAGCCAATCAGTACAGGTCCTTTTCTCCCTACTTAGTGTCCAACTTTTCATACAGCTCCCCATACACCTTATCCTTAGCTTTTGCCACCTCTCTTCACCCTACACCTCATCTCCTTCTACTCCTGTCTACTTTTTTCATCTTTCTGACAATCCCACTTCTTCTTCACCAACCTCTTCCTCTGCATGCTCTCCTATACTTCCTCATTCCACCACCAGGTCTCTTTGTCCTCATTCCAGATGTCACACCAAGCACCTTTCTAGCTGTCTCTCTTACCACCTCTGATGTAGTTACCCAGCTATCTAGTAACTTTTCACTGCACCCAACGCCTGTCTCACCTCTTCTCTGAACTCCCCCTCACAGTCATCTTTTTTCACCTTCCACCATTTCATCCTTGGCAATGCCCTCACACTCCTAATTTTCTTCTTGATCACCAATGTAATCCTACAGACCACCATTCTATGCTGCCTAACTATGCTTTCCCCCGTCACCAATTTACAGTCTCCAATCTCCTTTAGATTGGACCTCCTGCATAGGATATAATGCACCTATGTGCATCTTTCTCCACTTTTATATGTAACCCTATGCTCCTCCCTCCTCTTAAAATACATATTCACCACAGCCATGCCCATCTTTTTTGCAAAATCCGCTATCATCTGGCTTTCTACATTCCTCTCCTTGACACCATACCTACCCATCACCTACTCATCCGTCTATTTCCTTCACCAACATGCCCATTGAAATCTGCTCCAATCACCAGTCTCTCACCCTTAGGTACACTCTCCACCATTTCATCAAACTTGCTCCAACATTTTTCTTTCCCCTCCATCACACACCCAACTTGTGGAACATATGTAGCAATATTCATCATCACACCATCAGTTTCCAGCTTCATAAATATCATTCTGTCTAACACTCTTTACACCTCCAAAACACTCTTGACATACTTTTCCTTCAGGATAACCCCTTTCCCCATTTCTCCTCCTGTCCTTACCATGGTAGAACAATTTGAACCCACCTCTGATACACCTGGCCTTACCTCCCTTGGTCTTTTGCACACACAATATATCAACCTTCCTTCTCTCCATCATATCAGCTATCTCTCTCCCTTTACCAGTCATACTGCCAACATTCAAAGTTCCTACCCCCACTTCCACTCTCCTAACCTTCCTCCTAACCTCCAGCCTCCAGGACACATGCATACATATATGGGTATTCTTGTTTGGGCCAAGTGATAGCCAATTAATTAGTAAGGATCAGTTAGTATTTGCTAGAAAATGCAACCTTAAAGTTAGCACTTTCTGTTGTAGTTTTATCCTCCCCAGTTGACTAGCCATCTCATCCTATCACCTAATTCTCCCATCGACCCAACACAGACATGATTACTGAAGTCAAGAATTGAGAGCTATAGAGGTACCATCTTTGGGCAATTGTTTTGGTATGTATCTAACTTTCCTTGTGTATCTCAGTAACTGCACCAATTTGCAGCATGCAATGTTTTCAATTTGTGGATGTCACTCACTCATGAAAGCAGCAATCCTAACTGGCAGATGTAACCCCCCAGGAGCTCATGCACCTGCTATGTCCTCCATTCTCCATAACTGAATTTGTAGTATGAAGCATACCCTTGAGATGCATACCCACACACACACACACACACACACACACACACACACACACACACACACACACACGCACGCACGCACACACACACACACACACTCCCAGCATCCAGTGTTTCAGTGGAGTCCTGTGTAAATCTTGTAGAGCTCTGCAATCTAAAGGCTATCCATACTCATTCTACTTACTTGGGGAAATTTTTAAGTTAATAGTAGATCAGAAATACGTTGAAACAACATATAATAATCTAAAATCCAAGTCACTTCCAAGGATCAGAAGTTGGGAACTAAGACTAATGCCATATCAGTTCAAACATAAATATAAAAGGAGGAGAAAGGCTGTGACCGATTGCATATGAACCCATGAAAACACATAGTAAGGCAGCAAAAACTATGTCAGTCTAATGTTAGACTATGAAGTACCAGGGGCTCTAAGTCAAAAAGACTGAAAGAAAGTGAGAGAGAAAAACTAACACAGAAAAAAATCCAGTTTTGCAGCAGCTGAGACAAGAGCAAGATGTCAAATACGTGTGTGTGTGTGTGTGTGTGTGTGTGTGTGTGTGTGTGTGTGTGTGTGTGTGTGTGTGTGTAAAATGGAAAGATAATATTATGGTTTTTGTAAATGAGGAATATCTGATAAACAGCACAAACATTTCAGAAGGAGCCAGTTGGAATAGTGAGGACAAATGCTCTAGTCATTAAAAACAGCTTTCCAGTCAGGAATGACATAAAACATGTTCTGTATGGCTTTCAAGGCTAACACCATAAACAATGAGAGCATGCTATGCAAGAGTAAATCCTACAGCATGATGGTCAGATTTAACCAGTGATTTGGTGATTATGAGCTGTATGCATGGGGACTATATTTGTGAGAACCATGTCTAATATTTTAGAGCTCCACACTGAGATTTGGACTAGTTGGCATTAATTAAATCCAGAAATCTCTGCACATACTTATTTGCTAGAAAATAAATCATGTGATTTTTTTTTTTTTAAACATAAGTTTTTCACAGCCTGGGAAAGCATTGTTTTGGTGTAGAATTACACTCCCAAGCAATCTTTCTTTGTGTTTTATTTATTTATTTTATTTTATTTAACATTTGTTAACAGGGAAAGTGCAACTAGGACAGAGCCTATTTACAGCAGAGGCCCAGGGAGAAACACTCCAAACGCATGTCTTTGGAATGTGGGAGGAAACCGGAACATCCAGAGAAAACCTATGCGAATGCAGGGAGGACAAACAGACTCTGCACAGAAGGCACCCCAGCTGAACTTCTTGCAGTGAGGCGACAATGTTTATTAGTTATATAGAGCCAGTATCTGCACACACTCAAGTTGCTACACTAAGATTCTGTCATAGTCCACCTGGGTATTGCTCTCCTGAGACATATTTCCCTGTACTATATGATGAGGGACATTGTTGATCTCTCTGAATAGGAGTCTCAGGAAGGTGTGTGTCTTGCACTGAGCAGCATTCTACCTTCACCAAAGATGATGCCACAGTATGAAGTAAAGGTGATTAACGTCAATAATTGGCTTCGTTTCTGGTGTCTTTCCAAGGGGATTCAATATTTGTCAGCTTGGGAACACATGGTTAACAAGTCACATTGCTTTGCTAAGGAATGTTTGCACCTGTCTCCCCTAGGAGTCCAAATATTGATTTTTAGGCAATGCCAAATTAACAAGCCTACTGATATAGCAAATAAAACCCAAAGAATCCTAAAGCTGTCACTGCTGCTCAATGCTAGGAGCCTAAAAACAAACTCTGCACTCTACAAGTTCTCCTCACTCTGGAGAATATAGATGTCTATGCCATTACAGAGACGTGGTTTAAATTCTCAGAAAGTACTCCAGCTGTGCAAGGCTTCAGTGCCTTCCACAAATTTAGACCTTCAGCTGCACATACAGTCAAAAGCTGGAGGACTCTCCATCTGTATTAGCAGCAAGCATAACTCTGTGATAGTTAAACAAGATGATGTATTGGAATCTATCCACATGCAAATCACTATAGAAAAAGTCACATACCATTTCCTAGCAAAGTATAGGCCACCTTCTATGTCCTTAGAATCCCATAGCGCATACCTAGTCTTTCTGTTGGCACTCACCATTAAATGAAATACCCTATTCATGGGAGACTTTAACCACCAATCTGTAGACTGGGAAACATGCACTACCTTATACTTACAGGCGCAGTGATTTATGGACTTTAGTCACACAAATGCTCTTGACGAGATAGTGCACACACCCACTAGAGGATCAAACATACTGGACCTAGTACTCACCAGTATGGGACAGTGCTGCACCTCCCCCCCAGTGTCACATCCTCACTGGTGAGGTTTGACCACAAAACTA
Source organism: Protopterus annectens (assembly GCF_019279795.1). Classification (NCBI taxonomy): domain Eukaryota; kingdom Metazoa; phylum Chordata; order Ceratodontiformes; family Protopteridae; genus Protopterus; species Protopterus annectens. The sequence goes on from NC_056727.1 coordinate 1,222,987,505, forward strand.
TCTCCTTTGAAACAAAAATGAATTCAGTAACCCCTAGCAAACCCTGTAAGAGTTAGGACCTATTCCTAAGCAAATTACATCCAATTAAGCAATATATTGTCAAAATTCAATCCCCCACCCAACCCTGAATTTATAGCAACCTATGCAGAATTTTTCGCTGAGCCCTGTACATCCATGTAAATGTCTGTACAGAGGCTGCTGCACCTACTAGAAATAAACCCAAAACAACTCTAAAAGCAAACCATACTGATGGAATTCTAAACTTAACAGAGTATATAACAAAAGGAAAAATCATGACTAAAATCGGGAATAACAACTCCAATAATAATAGAAACTGTCTAATTAAACTAAACAGGAAACTAAGAAGACTAAGTCCAATAAGTCCAATTACGATCAATGTAGCCTCACAGGCAAAAGACAACCACAAGGCCTTTTACAGCTGTGTCTAAAACCTCAAAGACAACACACATCAGCAGTGGTGCCATCTTCAGTGAACAGACTAACATAGCGAATTTGCTGGCTGACAAATTCACTTTAAACTTCACCCCCACTCTCCCCCACCTACTCTCATGAAATACCTACTAGCATAACCCCCCAAATATTAACAGGGAGCAGTACTGGTGTTGTTTGCTAAGGTCAAAAATGTAGCCTTAATGGACCTCAACAATATCCCAGATGCCTCCTAAATAGCTGGAAACATGACATATCAGGACTACTTGAGTCACTTTTCAACTATAGCCTCAAAACAGCCTTTGGACCATGAGAATGGAGTAGTTGGATAGTTAGTGCACTTCACAAGGGTGGACCATCAACCAACCCCAGAAACTACAGACCTATCAGTCTGACTAGAAACATATGCCAAGGCATGGAATGGATTATCATGGGAATGATCAACAAAGACATTGGCGACCATCAGTAATTGGAACCCACCCAGTTTGGCTCTGTCATGGGAGGGTCATACCTTCTAAATCTGGTGGACTTCTTTCAGAAGGTCAGCAAGACAATGGCTGAAGGGCAATGGTGCATTCTGTTGCATGTCTCATGTATTCAAATGAGACACTGAGGCTGGGTATACTTTCAAGTCATTTATTATACCTACACACATCAGAAGCTGTAACTTGTACATATACTTCATACTTCATATGCTTACTGACTGACTTGTTACTTCTAACACATACACATGCATCTCTATTCAAGTTTACATTCACACTGATTGACTACACAAAATGGCACTGATCTCATATGTGCTCAAACTTATATGCATGTCCTGTCAAGTGACTGACTACACAAAACGGCATTGATCTTGTATATGCTCAGTAACTTATATGCATGTCCTGTCTAGCTACAGTGGCTGACTCGATTCAATATACGCACTGATCTATATCCTCCCTCTTTAACTTTGTTTGACATTCCAAAATACAAAAAGAAAGGCATATTTAAGAACTAGACATTATTTCAACATTTCAACAAAACATAACTGATTTCAAGTCCAAGTCACTGTGTATTTAGGATTGGGTTTGCAAATTCTACCTGATCCAGTTACATAGAAACTGTAACCGGGTTTAGCAACAGGGATAGTCTGTGGGGATTTATTCAATATTTGAACATCTGGGTTTGCATCAGAATTGTTTGAAGAAAGCACACTGTCCTTTTGAATTCGAGCAGTTGACAAGTCACTCTGAAAATTAGTCACTGGCACAGGCAATCTGCTGCGACGCTGGTTCTGAGACAAGTAACACATGTCTATGATTCCTTCTATAATCCATTCCTTCAGATTGTATGATGTACGATCACAGTTCCTTTCAAATGTCCTTCACGATTCCTACACAGTCACAACCTTTGGATGTTTACATTTTCAGAACTTGTCCTTGTAATAACGGTCAAAAGGATTTACTGGTTTTATCATAGTAGAACTTTTGTGACTGACTTTTTCTTGAAAGTTGAGCCTTGACGTCTATTGTTCTTTGCATTTGGTACTTACAATTGTTTGCTGATTGGAAGAGTTGCTCGTGGCTGTCTGAACATCAGTCTTTGAGCAGGTGATCCAAACAAGTTGTCTCGAGGAATGTTTCTGAGATAGAGTGGTACCATCTCTTTTGGATTTCTTCAACAAGTGCTTTGGATGCTAAACTGCACATTCAGCCTAACCACTGGCTTGTGGATACTTAGGACTACAGGTAAAGTCCCAAGACTCAGCAAATTTCTTGAACTGCTGAGTAGTAAACTGTGCATGACTTTGTGTGGACTGCCATGGACAGAAAAATGTCTCTTCAGTTTTGTAATGACTGTGCTGGACATCAAGTCAGGAAGTAGGTCAATTTCAAACCAATTTGAGTAAGAGTCTATTAACACCAAGTAATGTTTACCATTCCATTTAAAAATATCTACAGCAACCATCAACCATGGTAATTCAGGAATTTGGTGTAGCTGAAGCAGTTCTTTTTGTTGATGCGGTTTGGTGCTGTTGCAAACTGAACATGCTAGAGTTTCCTTCTCTATATCTTTGGACATAGAAGGCCAGAATACAATGCCTCTTGCCCTTCCTTTGGTTGAATCAGTACCTGAGTGACCACTATGCAACATTTTTATATATTCCTGTTGTAATGTTTTAGGAATTAACCAATTTTGGACCTTTCATGATGATTCCATCTCCCATCATGAGTTCATCTCTGAAAGGAAAATACTGCTGAATGTCAAATGATAACTGGTTTGTCATGTTGGCCATGCTTGACTGATAATGGTTTCCAGCTTCTGGAGAACTGGGTCTGAAGTTGTGTGATTCTTTAGTTTATCAAGCTGTGATGACAAAAAATTTCTGACTTCCATGACTTCAAAATCTGCTGTTTTATCTTCATGCTGCTCTGTCATTTGTCTGGGTGTGTGTGACAAACCATCAGCAAGGTACAGGTATTTACCTTTTTTGTAAATAATATTAAAATTGTAATTTTGCAATTTTAACATCATGCATTGCAATCAAGCTGGGGCTATATGTACTGGCTTTTTCAAAACTATCACTAGTGGTTGGTAATCAGTCTATATTTGAACAGATTTGCCATAAAGATAATCATTGAAATTCAAACATGCGCACACTACTGCCAAAAGTTCTTTCTGTAGTTGTGCATACTGCATCTCTGTTTGAGTTAAAGATCTTGACACATAAGCAACAGGTTGCCTTCTTGAAGACATGCTGCTCCAAGGCCATATCTTGAAGCATCACAAGAAAGAGTTACAGGTTTGTGAACATCATAATATCCCAATGTGGGTGGGCTGGCAATTTTCTTCTTCAGAATATCAAATGCTCTTTGGTGCTGTAAGAGCCAGGACCAGTTTACATTTTTGTGTGTCAACTCACATAATGGTGCAGAAAGGTAGCTCAAGTCTGGGATGAACTTTCTTAAATAGTTCACTATACCTAGAAAATGTTGTAAAGATGTGACATTCTCTGGAACTGACATTTCAACAATTGCTGTTTGTTTAGATGGATCTGGTTGTAAGCCTGAACTTATAAACAAATGTCCCACATAAGTAACTTCTTTCAGTTTGAATTTACATTTCTGAGGATTCAGTTTAAGATTGATTTCACATGTATGGTCTAGAACTTTCCTGAGATTTCTATCATGTTCATCTCCACCACTGCCTCCGAGTATAATGTCTACATTAATAGCACATGGATAACCAGAAAAAATTTTGTTCCATGACACGTTGAAATACCTCACTGGCAGAATTAATTCCAAACGGCATTCTTAAAAATCTGTATCTAGCAAATGGTGTACTGAATGCGATTAACAATGAAAATTTGCAATCCAGTGAAATTTGCCAAAAGGAGCTTTTTGCATCTAAGACTGAAAAAAGTGTGGAATTTGGCATAAGAGAGGCTACCTCTTCTACTGTACACATTGGATGATGAGGACACTTAAGTGCTTTGTTTAAGTCTCATGAATCACTACATATTCAAATATCATCTGAGCTTTTCTTATGAGCTACGACTATGGAGGATACCCATTCAGTTGGTTCTTCTACTGGGGTAAGGACACCTAAATTCGCCATTTTGTCTAGTTCTTCTTTTACTTTACTCTGCATTGCTACTGGAATCTTCTGTGCTAATCTGACAACTGCTGGGCTTATTTCATGGTTTAACTTCATGGAATATGTGATTGGAAGTTTACCGAGCTCATCTTTGAAAATATCAGCATATCCACTAAAAATATTATGTGTTAATCTATTGTTATTCAAACTTGCACGTGTTTTTTGACTATGTAAAACTGCAAATCATAGCTGTTTCCAGCAGAATGGCATGAAAGAGCTACTGCGCCATCAGTCTGAATCTCTCCACCACCATAAGCAACTAGTTTTATAGACTTTGCTGAATCAAGTTTCTCACCAGCTTTTACTACAGCAAACATTTGTGCTTATATAACATTGCCCTTTGATCCAGTGTCTACTTTAAGCTCTACAGGTCTCCCATTAATTTGTATAGTACAGAATATTTCACTCTTTACTGACAATTGATAACTTACTGTATTAACTGTTTCATCAGTTACAGAGTCGCCATCAACATAGAAAGTTTGCTCACAACTCAGAGTTTGCTATAGTCTCTATCTGATCTACTTGCTTCTTCAGATACTCTCTTTTAATGTACGCTTGCAACACTTTAGACATGCAAAGCCTTTTGAAATCATTCCACTTTTTACATTTGTGATATTGTTGACCAAAATCTAAACACTTTTCCTGTTTAGGTTCATGACTGCCTCCACAATTGTAATAGTTAACAATAAGGTTGGGTGTGGCGCTGCCTCTCAGTTTATATTTCTTTTTCATCTTAACTTTCTGCTGCACACCATCCAACATTCACACTAGCAGATACTGCAAACATGCTTTTTTCATTCATAAGCATATTTGTATGCCTTTCTGTAATCTCATGTATTTGACAAATCTCATTGGCTTTGCTCAATGTTAATTCACTATCTCAAAGCATAATCTTTTTCACTGCATCATTATGAACACCACATATAAGACAGTATTTGATCAACTCATCTCACAGTTCGCAAAAGCTACATGTTTTTGCTTTAGTTTTTAAGTTGGTAATATATGCTGCAATGGTTTCACCAGGTTTTTGATTTCTTGTGTAAAATTTGTGCCTTTCCATTTTAATATTCTTTGATGGTTCTTCCCCTCCACTGCATAGACACCAGGTGCATACACAAATGAATGTTCCTACTCAGTGGCCTCTTAGCCAGCTAAATTGCTAAGTATAAATGCTCTTGTATGTGCATCCTTATGAGGAAATGTAGCATGTATGAAAATATAATACCCTTGCTCAAACACTCACCAGTTCTCAAAACAAGTGAAAAAACAACGTAAAAACCAGTTCAACCCAAAAAGATAGCAAAAAAAAACAAACAATCTGACCACAGCAGAATGATGCCGAAAATTAGGTTCATAGGTAGGTACTAGGCTATCTGCCTGAAGACATTTATAAGCCTAGCCGGAATGTGTTGGCTTTCGCCGCCCCCTTAGATTAGTTCCCTGTACCTCTGTCCAGCAGAGCCATTGAAGTGATCCCCGGGGTAAACTTTCTGTTTCCCATCCACTCATCAAGGTTTCTCTTGAAGAGGGTTAGTGAGGAGCTCTCCCTAATGTAGATTGGAATCTTGTTCCAGAGTATGGGAAGTCTCTGGGACAGGAATCTATCCCTCCAGCACGTCCTATGTATTGTTGTGGAGAGGTTTAGATTCCTGGAGCATGTGGCTCAAGGGGATATGGTTTTCTTTAGGTGGAGCATGTCCATCAATTCTGGGTTACACATGGCCTTGTATGTCAGGCAGAGATCACCTCTGAGTAGGCGGTATGCAACCGAGTACAGCTGGAATTTCTTCATTTGAGCTGCATAGGGCATCTGCTTGAGGCCA
>NC_056727.1:1223000913-1223053413 GCF_019279795.1 Protopterus annectens
TCTCTGACTCTGAAATCCTACCCGCCGGATTTCATGCTCTCAGATGTGACCGCTTAAACAAAAAATGCAGTGGCGTTGCCTTAATCTATTCCAACCTACTCACCTTAATTCCTTTACCAAATCCTATTCCCCAATTCGCAAATGCAGAACTAACAATAGGTCTATTAAAAATGAATAATCATAAAAGCCTCCGTCTTATCGCCCTTTATATCCCTCCCAGAAATAATACCTCAACCCTCGAAGACATACTCCTATGGGCCTCTACTGAAATTAACCATGAAACTTACATATTAGGTGATGTAAACATTGACTGGAATAAAATCAACTGTCCCACATCATCCATATCCATTAACCTCTTTAACGTCACTCAAGTAACCCACTCCATCACCTGACCCAATAATATAAATCCCCAGCATTCACTCTTGTCTGGATCTTAGTCTCTCATCCAAATAAAATGACCTACTCTGACACCATCCCTGACAACATTAATGACTACCTCCCAGCTTTCATCCACCGTGCTACCACCTCCCCTCCACATCAGCATCAATATCTTCACACTCGCAACCTTAGTAAATTTGACCCACAACTTTCTCTAACTATCTTAAACAAATGAATTGGAACATTCTAAAAACCTTCCCACTTGACAAAGCCATTGAACATTTTAATTCTACCTTCCTAGATGGTCTAAACTCCCTAGCTCCACCAAGAACAAGAAAAATAAAAACCATAACTGCCCTTTGGCTAACTAAAGAAACAAAACAAATTATGCATCAAAGACACAAATCCTGAAAGCTTTACCAAATGAATAAACTCCCAAAAACCCATCTCCTATACACACAGCTTCATAATTACACAAAAAAAAATCATTAAAGACAAAAAATCTTACTACACTAAGCTTCAGTCCAGGCATACTAAAAACCCTAGGCTATTCTGGAACTCAATAACTCACTTCTAAACCCAGGTTCCAAAAATAACCCCTGCCCTGAGCCAAGTAAATCTGACATCGAATTAGCCTCATTATTTATCTCATTCTTTATAGAGTCAATATCCGATCTAACCAAGACTTTTGCCAACAACAACCCATCTTCCCGCTGTCTCCTGTATCTAAGTCCTCCAATAATTCCCCCTATATGTTTGAGCTCAAACCTGTCTCCACTAACTACATAAAAAACTTCTATCCAAACTCAAACCCTGCTCCAATGCTCCTGATAACATCCCCTCATCTTTCCTCAAGTCTGCTGCTGATGGTATAGCACTCCCAATTAGCATCCTAATCAATAGATCCATAAAGGAATCCTATGTCCCCAAACTCTGGCATTCTGCCTTTATTTTTCCTCTCCATAAGGGAGGCAAAAACACTAACATCTCTAACTTCTGCCCTATAGCTCTTCTCTCCCCAATTTCAAAAATCCTAGAGAAATGTATCCACCTCCAACTAATGCATTTTCTGACTCATAACCAACTTCTTACTCCAACCCAACATGGCTTCCGACCAGGGCATAGCACCATAACAGCCCTACTCTCATTCTTAGAAACTGTCAATCAAGCCCGAGATTCCAGGAATATAGTATCTACAGTTCTACTAGATCTCTCTAAAGCATTTGTTACCATTTCTCATGCTCATCTTCTGAGTCATCTCTCATAATCTCTCCCACAACACCGTATCCTAGTTCTCAAGTTACCTGTCAGACAGATCTCAGGCCGTGAAATGGAAAAAAGGCATCTCTCCTTTCTTACCCACCCCTACCAGCATACCTCAGGGATCCATCCTCGGACCAATGCTGTTCAATATCTTTATCAATAACTTTCACTCTGCCATTTCAAGCACTAAAGTCATTCAATATGCAGATGACTCAACTCTTGTCTGCACTGCCACTAACCTCCCTGAATTTCTAATTAAGACCCAAACTGGCTTCTCAACTACTGAGATTTGAATGCACCAAAATCACCTTCCTCTCAGTGTAATCAAATCTAAAATACTAATATTCTCCCCATCAAAATCTTTCTCTTATGACAAAATTTCCTTCCAAGTCCTCGGCCAAAGCAACTCTTCTATTGAGGTTGTTCCCTTTACCAAATTATAGATGAACGCCTCAAGTTCAACATCCACATTCAGCAAAATATAAAGAAAATGCACCAAAAACTGGGTATGCTATACAGGACTAACTGCTTCCTCTCCTCCTCTACTAGGCATACTCTGGCCCCTACTTACCTCCCTCCCTGTCTATTGTATGGTGCCCCTCTATTAACCAACCTATCCTCCACCATCACTTCTAAACTCGAAAACTGTTATAAAAAAATTTCCAAATTTGCCACCAAAGCCAAACATTCTACCCATCACCGTATTACCCTCCAATCTCTAAATTGGTTAGAACTCACACATCACCTGGACTACCTACAACTTACCACAGCTCATAAGCTAATATTTAAACAAACCAAATGCCCCGCACTGACAAACATCCTCCCCCCTTATACCTCAAATAGAACTCTCAGATCTGAACACCAAAATGTAATTACTGTCCACAAACCTAAAAGTCCTGCTCTCCCGTCCACTCTAAGGACAATGTCAAACACAGACAGCTTCAAAACTCATCTTCACACCTACCTCTCCTCCAAATGGAAATGTAACTGCATTCTCCCTACCTAGATCTCTTATAGGTAAAAGCCCTTGAGAGGTTATCCTCCTGTGTTCCTAAGCTCCTTATAGTTTGCTATATCTTTCCATAGCTAAATCCCATATGATCTCTTGCATCATGTATATATTGTAAATAGCCTTTGACTGGACTGTGTGAATAATTTTGTTAAAATGAATCTGTATTTTATAATCCATAGGATAGTTTTGCTGTGGACAAAACTGCTCATGCCTTGTATTGAATTTGATATGTATTTGTATATGTGCTTGTAACTTTTATTTTACTTGACTGTTATCTCTTTTGTAACCTGTACTACGGAGCTTTTCTCCCCAGGCCTCCACTGAAAATGGACTCTCTGGGCCCAGTGGACTTCCCCAGTAATCAATCTGGAAATAAATAAAAATAATAAATAAATAAGTGCATGGCTGGCAGCGATGATTTTAACAGTCAAATGATGAATAACCAGGCTGTGTAAATTGCTTACTGCAGGTGTTTATGAGGGTGAGCACATGACTCGTTAGCATATGCTGCATCCCTGGAATGCCTCGTCAACATCTATGGTAAGCTGAAGGAACAGCCCACCGCAGTGATTGTACAGACTGAGTAGAGCCACTGAAACAGGGCTGTCACTAAGTCAGAAAGGGCTATCACCAGAGACAAAATGTCCAAATTTAGAATACCAGGGGTAGTAGCTTTCTCTCTCAGGGATTATCCCTGACTGTTACTTAATGGGATAGGATATGTGGTAATGGGACACTCTGCTATGTCTCTGGTCTGTTTTCACAAATTCATTTTAGGTGTGTTAATTTAATTCTCAATTAAACCAAGATATATTCTCTCTTCTGCTCTTTCGTGTAGCCCTTACAATTAAGGAATAGTAGATGCTTCAAAAGGCAATCTAAACCAACTCTGACCTCCCAGGAAACTAGTGTCACCCTCAGGGTATGTTAATATTGTAGCAGAAATGCTGGCCCTGGCCCATTTTAAACAATACTCCTCAGTGGCACTCAACTTCTGAGGATGGAAGACCCTATTTTGGTACCTATTACATGAACTTAAATGCTCCCTGTACTTCAGGCCCTCATGTATGGGTTATCTTACACTGTGTTTCATAAGGAAATGATGAGTCATAGGACTAACCATTCTTTTATTCATGAAGTGTTGGCACTCAAAGTAGTCAACTGCCTGTTTTCTACTCAAACCTTCAGAATGAGGGAAATATATTGTACTTGATGAATATGCATAGACAACTCAGATAAAAATTACCAAAAAACAGGATTTCAATCAAATAAATTCAGTTTTATTCTTTGGCTGATTCTGTGGCATTGAGTGATAGAGCTCTGATTATAGCAGTAGCGATCTAAGTCTGATTAGCAGCTCAGGCACTTGACAGCACAGGCAAAGGAGGATGGGTATGCTCTTCCTAGGAGGGGTGATAGATTAGCATCAGTATGTTTATGCCCACTGCTCCACTGGATGACCTAGACCAGTGGCCAGAGGTGGGTTATGACTGGGGAAGCAGACTACTGGCAAGGGTGGGCATGACCACCAAAGCAGGTGATGGTAGCCCTGTCGGGAGCATGTGGAGGAACACACATGAATGCTGTAGGGGTGCACATTGTCATTGCCCACAGCACTGCCAAGGCTGGGGTTAGGTTAGTGAATAAATAGTGCTTGCATTGCCAGGATACTAGTGAGAGCACTAACCCCCTAATTACAGACTGGATGATGGCATCCTTTCCAGTCAGTCCTCACCCTAGGAGGTATATCAGGACACACAACACTCTGCCCAGGGTTTGAATGGGCTCTTGTATGCTTTGGGGAGAGTTTGATGGTTTGCAGACACAGGGAGAAAAGATATTGAGAAAAATGTTTCATATCCTTTAAGCAAGGCAAAGAGTTTAATTCAGTACCCAGACAAACTCCCTCTAGGTTGGTAACCACCTGTATTACTTTCTATAATGAAAGTAACAGAAAAACTTTGGAGAATGCTGGAAACACCTGTGTTACCAGGGTAGTAACCACTATGGCAGCCACCTTCAAGAATGTGTGATTTCCGGGTATTTTTGAGGCAACCAATTTGGCATCTGTACATTGCTTTCACAACCATTATAAGATGAATGTACAGTCCACAAGAGGGAGAGGGTTTTCCACTGCATTTCTGCAGGGCCATTTATGACAACTTCTGCCTCATGGAGGTACATAACTGCTTTACTATCTTTCCCATGTATAAGTAACACTACTGTATCAGTGAAAAATGAAATTAAATAAGCTGCTTCTTCATCATCAGCCAAGCATAATGCCAGTTTCCCAAGGTAAGAGAGGAGACCAGCTCCACTTTAGGGCCACCTGCAAATGTTCTAAAAGTTGAAATAAAAGAGCGGATATGGGGTAATGTCCCATAAATAAGTAGTCTTACTTCTGTCGTAATCCTGCTAGTAGAATATCAACTGAAACACTGATTTAGATTATGGATAAAGACACAGGAAAGCATAACAAAGCATCCACAGGCATATAAACTTAGCCCCGGGCATTGCTCATAAAAGTATTTAGAAGTTACTCTTTTATTTAAAACATCACTTACAGATAAATAAATAAATAAATAAAATGTTAGTCTCAATCAAGTAAGACACAAGAGATGAAGGAGCTAAAATGTTCTACTTAGTGTGCAGGATATGATAAAAGACATTTTCCATGTAAAATATACATTTGCAGGGCACCTGATTGCATGCAGTGGTATATATTAACTGAAACTCTGTAGAAGAGGGGAGACATGCAAACATAAACTAAACAGACTGATGCAGGAACTCTCTGGTTGTTACACATTGCAGATATGGATGCAGATTGAATAGCCTGGAAATATATCCTCAGAAATGACAAATGTTAAGATGCTTTTGTGAAATGTAAAAGGTATGGATAGTACTGAAGTCTTTAAATGTTTTTTTCCCTTGAGACTTTATAGGTCTCATGCTATGGCCTACCTCTTGAACTGTAGAGAAAAATCAGTGGCCAGATGGTTGTCCTTGCAGATATTAAAACATGGTTTGAAGTGGCCAAAATTAAATGTTTGGACTTCCTATGTATAAAAAAATATATATGAAAAAAACAAGTAGTTTTGTTTGTTCACAGCATAATTTAAACAACCACACTGTACTAGAACCGGGTTCTAATATTAAAAAGTTGAAATGGCATGTTTAGCAAAAAGCATAGGCTATTAACAGATGTGACTTTCATCCACTGTGCGCAGATGTTTAGCATGTTCATGTAGTGACACTGCCTAATGACTGACTTGTACTGTAGCAACTGTATTAGAATCTTGCATGGTGAGCAATCCCATTCAGAATGAAAAGACAAAAAATATGTTTGGCCTTGCTGTGAAAACTGACATTTGCTGCATTCATGAACATCTGAAGAAATGCTAGCATGGTTTATGTGACAAAATATACTGTGAAATCAGTTTTATTGATCAGTATATGCCTCATGTATCTGAAAGATTCATCCTTAAAAGAAGATGTTAATTTTTCATTTAACCCTTGCTTGGATGAAATAAACCTAATATCAACTATATCAAATCAAAATATACAAAAAGGCTTTGATACTTTATGGAATTATATACATTATTCAATCCTTCAAGCTCTGAATACCATTAACAACCTGGTGGTACTCATCCAACTTTTAAAATAACAACATTGAAAAGTATTTTCTCAATATGTTGACATATTTAATGTAATATGGAGTTATTACCTCATAGCCTATGATATATTTACCCTTCTTGCTGCATTTCACTTTCTTAAGAAGAGAAAGCAAATGTTTTCAAAACAAATAATAGTTTTGTTGAATATGTGTGCTAAATTTTAGAAGTTATTTTTGAAAATGAGTAGTGAGAATCAACCTAACCATTTTTTTCCTTAAATGTTTTACCTTTTAGTCATATATAGCAACTTGAAAGCAGTTAACACAAACTAAACCCAAATAGGGTATAACTGAGAACAAAGTAACAAGAATTCTGGCAACCAGCAAAGATGACACTCCAGCTTTATTCTTAGAAGAGCAAAAATCCAGCAACTAAGTGCTATCGCCAATCATTTGGCTTCATCAGAGTCACTGGAGAATACAATCCATTCATTTAAATAGTACCATCAATTAATGGGGTTGGGAGGGTGGCCTAATGGTTAAGGTGTTTGCCTTACAAACACAAGGTGCAGGGTTTGAGTCTCATAAGGGATAATTGGCTAAGCTTAAAATGGCTCGCAAGGGCAGTTAGCTTAGTACTAATCTATGAACCTATGAACCAATCATGCACCTTAAATTCAAGTCTTAAAGAATAAATAATAAAGCTGGAGTGTCTTCTTTGCTGGTTGCCGGAATTCTTGCTAAATTGAAAGCAGTTGACAGAAAGTCTGATAAATGCAGCTGCTTTGGGAACAAGAGACACTTCTCTTCTACTTCTGGGTCTAGTTCAAAATGGTTTTACACACTGACAGTATCTCCCTTCAGGTATATCTCTGTAAAGTCTATCTTGTAAATATCTATATATGTATATAGATATGGTATTAATTCATGCAATGGAGTTTCTTTAGATGGAATGCCTATCTTTCTAGTATACATATACTTTGAATTGAGTATATACACACACACACACACACACACACACACACACACACACACACACACACACACACACACACACACACACATATATATATATATATATATATATATATATGTATACATACATACATACATATATATAATACAGATTCCTGAGATTCAGAAGGGCCTACCACCAGAAGTAAGCCCTACCATGACCATTTTCCTGCTGGGGTTAGCCTTTACCAATTCAGAGACAACCCCCCCTGCAGTAATTCTACATTGTCTATAGAATCACCATGGTAAGGCATCTCCTCAGCTGAGATACATGTTAATGAAGCATTCTGGGGGGTGATTATCCTAATTAGCCACATGCTCTCCAAGAAATGCCTCTCTTGGCATTTATGCAGCCAAGAAATTCAGAGAATTGCTCAGCTGTATAACGTAGCGTGGCCAGCTAAATTAATTAACTCAGCCCAAAGTTCTTGTTCACTCATTACTTTCAATGGATGGGAACATACTGCAGGTAAATGTTAGAGAGTTTAGTGGACAGGCAGGGATGTGTGTATGTGTCTGTCTGTGTAATTGTGTGTCAACCTGGCTGAGCACAGTAGGGGGATTAATTAGGGAATAGGTATGGTAGTTTTGTGTGTGTGTGTTTGTATGTGTGTGTGTGTGTGTGTGTGTGTGTGTGTGTGTGTGTGTGTGTGTGTGTGTGTGTGTGTGAATGATTGAATGTGTTCTTGAGCACATTTGGCTGAAGGGGACTGATCTTTGATGAGTGTCTTTGTACATGTTTGTATTTATATGTATGTGTATGTGTGCATGCACATGTGTGTGTGGGTGTGTGTATGTCTTTTTCTCTCCGTTTCCTGCCAACCATTAGCCCACACACGAGCTGACTCAACCTCATTTTCCCAAGGAAAGAGACACGAATTAGAGGCCATCTTTCAGCAACTACTAGGGTTGTCTCCAGGCCTCAGCTCTTCCTCCATTGGCAAACACGTATGGTCAGAGACCAAGAGTCTTGTTATGCTTTTGTCTTTGTACATGCTCATTACTACACAAACTGCATGAATACTAGCACATGGACATAGCTTGTCAGAGCCAGACACATGTCCCTGGTTGGTATAATGCATGTCATGCAAATGTCAGTGCTGCTACTGCAGTGCGCTGAATTACTTCCCCACCCCAGGATGAATGAGCCCACACCAGTTTCTCACTACCACACTCCTTTGTTAGGTCCTCCAATGCCCAAGTTGTTGGTCATGCTTGGGTCATATGTGTCACAGTCAAGGCTTTATTACTCTGGACTATTGAGCCAGTTATACTATCTCCCATTAAGCTTAAAATGAACAAATTTCTGTCAACTTAGAAATGTCTGGGTTCTAAATCATTTAACTTTTTTAAGTTTTTCAGCTACTACAATAAGGATTCAGATGTTAATTTTTCAATTCAGATCTATTATATAGTTATTGTCAGTCTCATTTGAAATTAACAAGACAAAAATTGTCACAAGAGAACAACCTGACTGCTTCATCAACTGATTATTCAAAACTGTGGATCTCATATAGAATTAATCCAAAACCACCAAGGCATTTTATTATGCAGATGTCTTTCATCATGCATCATGGAGTGTAATAACTATGAAACAGTCATTTCAAAGCTTAGACATTTGTTGACAAGGATGCAATCGAGTGGAATCTTGGTGGTCATTGCAAACAGCCTATTTACATAGTTACTGATCTTAAAATAAAGTTATCCTATGTGTTATGGATTCTAGGTTATAACTATAACCTTTCTAAAATACAAGAAATAATTGTTTCTTTATTTCTGTTGCTACAGAATGACTTGTTTTGAAATCAGACAGTTCACCACACATCTCTTGTGAGTAAATATTTTTAGAACCTTATAGATTACATTGATTGATGATTAAATTGAAATAAGCTTGAATAAATTCAAAACCAGACATTTAATGACTTTTTTCTGTTTTAATCAGTTTATAAGTGCTATGCTATAGTCATGACTATTCAACAATAAGAAGAATAAAAAACGAAGACTGTGCTTGCAGTTTAAAGACTAGATAAGTGAAACATCAAGGACAGTTTTAAGTATATTAAACAAGAAATAGCGCTAGACTAAGTACATCTTATTCTCAATTTATGAATATTTGAGTAGAAAACCAGATGCAGTCCATGGGCGGCTGAGATGGATGTAGTTATTATTCATTTAAACCATTACGATAAAGTTGTTTGTCTTTTTGGCTTTTCCCGGTTAGGGGTTGCCACAGTGGAACTCCGGTCTGCTAATGATTGGCAGTAGATTTTTATGGTGCCGAGTTACCAGCCCGACGCCCAACCTTCAGTGAAGGCACGCCCATTCACACATGTCTTTCGGAGGCCACTCAACCGCAGGGAGGACATGCAGACTCCACACAGAAGGCACTCCAGCCGAGAATTGAACAGGAGAACCTCTTGCTGTGAGGCAACAACACTACTGCTGTACCACCGCAGCTTTATTATGATAAAGTGCTTTTATTTATTTCAGAAATATGAATTATCATACTGACCAACCAGTAGCAGCTATAAAGGGGATCTGGTGGCAAGGAAATTAGGTACCCTCATATTAGTTCCTATGTTTGGAAGGGACCAAAAGCAGAAAACTGCACTTAATATTTAAAATAAATACTGAGGAAAAACATCAAGGCATGCATTTTTCCTTTATATGGACAAGTATATGAAATGGGTAAAGAGCACATTCAAAGTTTTATTACAAAGCAGGACTGATGAGATGATTTAATGGGGATGGATGGGGTAAGCTTAATTGTAATTTATTTATCAAAGCCACACTTGACCTTTGTCACTATTTTAAGGAATGGGGTATGACAAACCGTGCATTCACAAGTAAGTACACTGAGTAAACCTGATACTGGGGGGGATGGAACCTCCTAATGTCATTACAACAAATGAGGATATCACCCAGTTCTGTTTCATATAGGTTCAAGAGGGAATACAATCAGGGAATAATGAAAAGAGAGATTTTGGTGTTAACTGATTTAGATCATGTTTTATGATTTATCTCACAGAGCACAGAACAGCTGTGTAAGCTGAACTTAGCATAACATTAGATGTTGGAATTATCACTGCTTCAGTAGCCTTAGCAATCTGGGATATATCCTGCCAAGGATATAACAGACAGCTGGCTTCCAAAGTTACAGAGCACCTTCCATGTGTCCAAACTGTAAAGCAGCTTGAGATGAGCTGACCAAAAGACAGGTTTGAGTGAGAACTGAGAAGCCCTTGAGAGCCTTCTTGCCAGCAGATACAGGGAGGCTGAGCCCTGAAATACAATGTTAAGAACAACAAAAAATAAAAGGCAATGCACCCTGGCATAAAAAAAAAAAAAGCACTCCAAAAAACAAGGGGAGTGGAGGGAAGAGGTGGCTACTGCAGCAGTAATCATTTGAACATCTACTGTTATGGATAACTGTACTGTGTTCTTCACAGTGATCACTGCTGCAGTAGCCTTAGCTATATGGGTAGATTACCATAGCTAACTATATTTGGGAGGTGGAAGGAGAATGGTCCAGGAGCCCCTGGAGAATGATCCTAGCAAAACATGATCTAGACCTAAAGAAGGAAACAAGCTTATAGTGCTTTGTAAAAGTATGTAGAGAGGACCAAGTAGAAGCTTCTAGTATACTTGTCAAATACACCCTTTCCAAAAGCCATAGATAAAGCCAAGGACCTGGTACAGTGGACCTTGACTCTGCCTGTAATAGATTTGTCATGGTGAGTATAAAAAAAGGTGATAGCATTAGATAACAATTTGGAAATAGTCTGTTTTGACACAGGTTGTCCCTTCTTCATGCATACACAAGAAATGAACAATTGATCTGCTCTGAAAATTTTAGTTCTGTCAAAATAGTACCTAAGTTGTTTGTGGACATCTAAAGTATGATGTGTCCTTTCTCCCTCATTTTTAGGTTCAGGAAAGAAAATGGGGAGATGGTTAGTTTGGCTTAAAGTAAATTCGGATCCATGTTAGGCATAAAAGAAGGATTAGTTCTCAAAAAACACTGTCTTTATGGAAAATTAGGTAAGGTTAACTCACCATAAGAGCTAGCAACTCAGATACCCTTTTTACAGAGGTCAGAGTAATCAATAAAAATGTTTTCCATGTTAAGAACCTCAAGTCAGCTAGATTAGCTGGTTCAAATTCAGCAAGAGTAAGTTTCTCACAAAATTAAGATCACAAGGAAAGGACACTGGTTTATTTGGATGCTTCTTATGCAAAACCCCTTTGAAGAACATTTTGGCATGCAACTGCCTTGAAAGAGGAAGATCCATGGGCAGAGATTCTGAAATGGCTGATAACTGAACCTTGGCAGAGGAATAAGATAGGCCATAGGACAGTACCTCACACAAATATTGTAAAACAAAAGAACAACTAGGCCTGAATGGGTGCTATGTAAGTTGTTGGCACCAACTAAAAAACCTTTCCCATTTGCTAATGTATGATTTTCTTAGTAGCAGGCTTTTTTGGCTCCATTAGTACCTGCTGTAAATCCTCAGAACACATGTCTAAAAGGAATTAAATGCTATCATCTGCGCAGTCAATAGAAAATGATTGATGTTGAGGTGTATCAAACACCCCTGTTCTTATGTGAGCAGATCCATTCTATGAGGAAGTTTGCAGTAATTGCCCTTGGCCATTTCCAAAAGAAGGAAGAACCATGGTTGCCTAGGCCAGATGGGAGTCACCACAGTGATTTTGGGGGATTCCTTCTGAATCTTCAGAAGTAACCCAGATATTAGTGGAAAGGGTAGAAAGGCATACAGGAACATCCCTGTCCAAAAAAAAAAGAAAAGGAGTCTTCTTGGAGGCCTTCTTACATAGATCCCTGGAACAGAATTTTGCCAGTTAATTATTCAGAGAAGATGCAAATATGTCTACTTTAGGAATTCCCCACAGATGTCTCAAATCTTGGAAAACCCCTCGATCTAGTTTCCATTTGTTAGGGTCTGCTCTGGTCCTGCTCAGCTTGACTGCCACATATTTATGCTCTGAAAGAATGTGGAGTGCCTGTAGAGTGAGACTGTACTGTGAGGCTATATCCCAAGCTAACATGGTTAGTCTGCAAAGGATGTATGACCTGGCCCCTCCTTGTGTGTTGATGTACCACATCATGGTGGTATTGTCTGTAACCACTTGAAGAGGTCCCAGGGACCAAAGATGGTTCAGATAATTGAGTACCTTAATCAGGGCAAGCATCTCCATGATATTTATGTGCTTACATCTGTCCTAGGTGTCCCATGCCCCCTGCACTTTTATCCAGCCTGAAACTGCTACCCAAGCAACGTCTGAAGCATCTGTGGTGACGGAGTGCTTTGGAGCAGGGAGGAGAAAGAGGAGACCTTAGCTTTAGGATATCTATTGTCTCCACCAAGTAATTTCTCTTCTGATAAACCCCAGTACTAGGATCTTAAAAGATAAAGGGTGTTACTGTTGGGACCATAGAGATTTCAGACAGCACTGCATCTTTCTCATGCGGAGTCTTGCCAGGGGTATCATGAGAGTCATAGATGCCATGAGACCCAAAATCCTGATGTATTTCCTCACAGTGACTGAAGTCTGAGTAGCAAACCTAAGAAATAGATCTAAATAAAGATGTTTTTTTTCCTGAGGAAGAAATCTCTTTGAACTGATAATAATAATAATAATGTGATCCAGACACACAAAACTTTAAAAAATACCTGACGTCTGGATGAATAGAGATGTGATGATAAGCATCTTTTAAGTCTAGTGTTACCAGGAAACTTGAAAGAGGAAGAAGGGGCAATGTGTTGTTAAGTGACATCATTTTGAATTTGGGCACTATCACAAACAGGTCTAGGAAAGAAAGATCCAGAACACATTTCCAAGCATTTTCTTTGTTTGGGACTATGAACATCCTTGAATAAAACCCCTTCTCCACCTAGGAAGGAGAAACTGGTTCTATCACTCCTTGGAACAACATGTGATAAAGAACAAGTAAAAATAAAAGAGTTTGGTCTGCAGGATGAGGAATGACCCCCTGGAAAGGAAGAATTTCCTCTCACTGCCATCTGCAACCTTGATAAATGATTTTCAGAACCAATTTGTCTGAAACAATCTTTTGCCAAAGATAAAAATGGAGATTCAGACTTTCTGGAAGGGAAAAATGGCCAGAGTGGGAGGAGGTCACAAGGTCTCTTGAATAGTCATTCAGACATGTTGGAGTGTCCTTGTTTTTTGGAGGTTTGAGACTTCTTTTTGGATCCTCTAGACTACTAGAGTTTCTGTTATTTAAAAAGCTTGTTTCAGCTACATATTGTACTTATTTTACTGCCTGCACTTTAACAAAGTCATTTTTGTGTTTAAATTACCTATTTAACTGTGGTAGGCTACACACTTGAGTGTGATAGCCATTTCTGTGTATTTAAAGTGTTTTTTGATTGTATCTGCTTTATTTTCTGGAGAAAAAAAAAAAAACATAAGCTTGTTTTCCTGCCTTTCTAAGCTAGTATAGTCCAGTTTTCAGGTTAGTGCTGAATTCAGGGCTGTGTTACAAGTTTCTGTGTTTGCCTATACTTTACTTGGATAGAAGGAAGTTTCTCTGTTCACTGTGAGAGAGGGAGCTTTGAGCAGCCTATCTGTCCCTGGAGGGGTGGTTTCAGTCCAGAAATTAGTAGCTTATTGGCCATTTTGGGCTAATTTCTATCTCTTTCATTTCCCTGCTATAAAACCTACATTTGTGAGTTTTTTGCGCTAGTATACAGCTCAGCAAGCTCCTGCATGGTACCCTGCAGAGTTCTACAGCAGCAGAGAGACGGAGTGATTAAGTATAATTTTTCTGCATTTTCTTGCTGCCTTTAGCTAATTCCGCCTAAAACGCCAATTTTCTAGAGTTTCTGTGATTTAAAAAGTTTGTTTCAGCTGCATATTGTACTTATTTTACTGCCTGAACTTTAACAAAGTTTTTTTTTGTGTTTAAATTACCTGTTTAACTGTTATAAGCTACAAACTCAAGTGTGATAGCCATTTCTGTGCATTTAAAGTGTTTTTTTTTAATTGTATCTGCCTTATTTTATGAAAAAAACAAAAAAATATATACTTGTTTTCCCACCTTTCTAAGCTAGTATAGTCCAGTTTTCAGGTTAGTGCTGAATTCAGGGCTGTGTTACAAATTTCTGTGTTTGCCCATACCTTACTTGGATAGAAGGAAGTTTCTCTATTCACTGTGAGAGAGGGAGCTTTGAGCAACCTATCTGTCCCTGGAGGAGTGGTTTCAGCTCAGAAATTAGTAGTTTATTGGACATTTTGGGCTAATTTCTATCTCTTTCATTTCCCTGCTATAAAACCCGCATTTGCATGGTTTTGTGTGCTGGGCAGTGCCACTAAGCTAGGGTATAACTATTCTCAGCTCCACAAAGTCTACTCTTCAATTTTTCCCTTGGAACTAGACAAACTTTCAACTTAAGCACCCAAACCATTCACTTCTCATTCCAACACTTGCTCAAAACTCATAGCAAGCACTAATAAACCTTAGCACTAGACCCCCCCCCCTATACTGTAGAGAAGGACAAGGCTCTCTATTTGACCTTACCAGCCAATCAGTAAAACAGTTCATTGTTCCTATCCAGGCATATCCAAAGGGCAGTTTCAGGTGTACTATCTGGTCTAATTGGTGAATCTGGGCATTTTGAGCCAATGTTACAATTGCCTCATGTACACAGACAACCCTCTCCTCCTTCCACCAAACACTAATACATGTGAGAGATGCAATTATACAGCCAAACTGGGGGCTACGCTCTCTCAACCCAAGACTGGACCAGGCAGTCAAGAGGAGAAGGGAATTACTTGCATCACACCACCAGTCTCACATAGACCTATGAAACCAGCACCAGCAAAAAACACACATAAATACATGACAACATTCTCAGAGGCTCTAAATAAAAATCTGCAAAAGCAACAGAGACCTCCAAAGCAGACATCCAAGCAACTTCCATCCCCCCAACACAAACCATGAAACACATACTTCACAAAACCAGTGTGCCACGCAATCACAGCCCTTAAGGCAAAATTAACATACCCAACACACTAGTAATAGGTGACTCTATAGTCAGGCACACTGACGTCCCACTCACTAGGCTGAACAATGAGAAGGTTACTGTTAGCTGCCTGTCAGGTGCCAGGATCCACCACATAACACAAGCACTCAGGTCACTCCAGAACAAGTACAAATATGACTCTGTCATTGTCCATGTTGGTGTGAATGACCTGAGCCATACCTCCCTGGACTACATGAAAAGAGACATGGACGAGCTCTCTGATCATGTTGCCCAGGCTGGTATGACCCTGACCCTGAGTAGCATCCTGCCCTCTCCAAGAATGATACCACGGTATAGAGAAAAAATTATCAATTTCAACAATTGGCTAAGCTTCTAGTGTCATTCAAACGGGGTCCACTGTCTGTCAGCCTGGGATGACATGCTCGACATGCCATGATGCTTTGCTAGATATGACTTGCACCTGTCACCCTTAAGCTTTTGAATACTGGCCAAGGCTCTTGCCACCCCCATAGTGCCTTTTTTAGTCAAGGCTCAAAAGTCAAACCCACCACCGTAAAAAGCACAAGTAACAAAAAACTGAGGGTAATTCTACTCAATGCCAGAAGTCTAAACCTCAAAATGCATGCACTCGAGGCACTCCTCAGTATGGAGAAAACTGATATATGTGCAGTAACAGAAACCTGGTTTAAGGCTCCAGAGAGCAGCCCAACACTACCAGGCTACAACTCATACCATACATTTCGGCCACAAAACCTGGACCGAAATACAAAAGGCGGGGGAGTATCCATATTCATCAAGGATACCGACACCTCCAGGTTAGTGGCACAGCAAGATGCTTCAGAGATCATCCACGTGCAACTAATAACAGGCAAAACTGCTATTCAAATTATAGCTTGCTACAGATCACCCACCATGTCCCATGACCCCCACTCCGCATTCCTGGAAACACTGGGAAACATAAAGGTCCTACCAAACACCCTGATATTGGGTGATTTCAATTACTCAAACATTAACTGGGAGAACTACTCAAGTACAAACTCCGTTGCCCAACATTTCCTAGAATTTATAAACTCAAACGCCCTGGATCAACTGGTCAACACATCCATCAGAGGTGACAACATACTGGACCTGGTCATCACCAACATGGGCGAGCGATGTTCCAAATTGGAGGTCAACCCCTCGCTGGTTAGATCTGACCATAAACTAATCACTCTGGATATCCACATTCCACTACCACCCCCGGTCAAAGAAACCACCGTGAAAAACTTTTCAAAAGCAAACTTCAAGTTACTTAAGACCGAGGTGGGAAGTTTCAAAGCCCCCATGCTAAAGGATAATGCTGTCCAAGCTGCAAAATCCTTTACTAATGCACTCTACGGGTGCCTACAAGAATGCATGGATTGTGCTATCCCAAACAAAACCAAGACTCACTCCTCCAAGAAAAGGAAAGCAGTCTGGTGGACCCCTGCCATAAACAAGCTATACAATAGAAGGAGGAAACTAGTACAGAAAAGAGTAAAATCCCAAGAAGGGAAGACATCCCTGATCAGTATTAGCAAGAAACTATGTTCCCTCATAAAATCATCCAAGGCTAGCTTTGAAAGAAAAATTGCCATGGACTCCAAAGATAACCACAAGCCATTCTTTAGCTTTGTCAAGAATCTAAGTGGCAATTCTCAGATCTACTCGGAGTTAGTGCAGAATGGCACAAAATACACTGAACTGACCGATATAGCCAACATCCTGGCAGACAGGTTCAGTGCAAACTTCACCCCCATTTCACCCCCAAAAGGGCCCATAACTATACCAGAAGAATGTAGGTTAAAACAGCCCTCTCCAAAGCCAAAAACACAGCATCAATGGGACTGGACGGTGTCCCAGGCTGCGTCCTACAAGAGCTCAAAGATGAACTAGCCCCTCACCTAAACACACTGTTTAAACTCAGCCTCTCCACAGGATATGTTCCCATGGAGTGGCGCACAACAATGGTTATTCCGCTCCACAAAGGTGGAGCCACAATGGACCCCAGGAACTATTGCCCTATAAGCCTGACAAGCTTGGTGTGCAAAGCTATGGAGTGCATCATCATGGATCTCATTAACAGAGACATTGGGAACCTCCAAACACTGGACCCTACCCAATTCAGCTTTGTTAAGGGCAGATCATGCCTCCTAAACCTGGTGGACTTCATTGAGACAGTTACCAAGGCTATAGATGAGGGAAAGGTGGTCCACACAGCCTACCTAGACCTCGCAAAGGCCTTTCACACCATTCTCCACTCAGGTATTATAGACAAGCTCACCAGCCTGAACATAAACCCCTACATCATGAGATGGGTTGCCAACTGGCTCATGGACAGAACCCACATGGTAAGAGTTGCGGGAGCTAGGTCTGACTCTAAACCGGTTACAAGTGGTGTTCCTCAGGGCTCAGTCCTAGGACCCCTCCTGTTCGGCATATACTTCTCATAGGTACAGGCAAGCACAGGAGGACTATGGCTGACCAAGTTCACAGACAACTGCAAACTAGAGGCTATAATTGACTCTCTAGCTGACACAGACATCCTCCAAAAGGGATTCACTGAAACAGATACCTGGTGTCAAATCCATGGCCTCAATCTAAATGCCAAAAAGTGCATAGTCATCCCCTTTGAAAAAAACAAAATGCCCACGAACTACCACATAGGTGGTAGCCCCCTAAATTCGGAAGATGTAATAAGGGATCTGGGGACCTAAGTAGATAGTAAACTCTCCTTTAATAATCACATTGCCAAAGTGGTTTAGAAAATCCTTCTATGTGGCCCACCTAATCACAAAAGGGTTTGCATCCAGATCAAAAAAGGTCATTGGGCCCCTCTACGCATCACTCATCAGACCTATCATAGAGTACACTGACCCATTTGGGATGTACCTTACAAGACACCTGCAACAACTGGAAAGACCACAGAAGTACCTCACCAAGAGGATCGCTGGCCTCAAGCAGATGCCCTATGCAGCTCAACTGAAGAAACTACAGCTGTACTCGGTTGCATACCGCCTACTCAGAGGTGATCTCTGCCTGACATACAAGGCCATGTCCACCCTAGAATTGATGGACATACTCCACCTAAAGAAAACCATATCCCCTCGTGCCACATGCTCCAGGTATCTAAACCTCACCATAACAATAAATAGGATGTGCTGGAGGGATAGATTCCTGGCCCAGATACTTCCCATGCTCTGGAACAAGATTCCAATCTACATTAGGCAGAGCTCCTCGCTAACCCTCTTCAAGAGAAACCTTGACGAGTGGACGGGAATAAGAAAGTTTACCCCAGGGATCACTTCAGTGGATCTGCTGGACAGAGGCACAGGAAACTAATCTAAGGGGGTGGTGAAATCCAACACATTCTGGCTAGGCTTATAAATGTCTTTGGGCAGATAGCCTAGTACCTACCTATGAACCTATGAAACTATGAACCTCCTTGCTACTTCTTCTTAAGCGTCTATTTACCTGAATTCTGTTGATACTGTTTATTCTGTTTTTTGTCAAAAGTGGATGAGGAAAAAGAAAATCCTTTGGACAATTTAAAAAAAGTAGGTCTGAAAAATCTTAGAAATGTCCTGGATTAGCTTATCCCTTTCATCACACTTTTTGATCACCTCTGCAGCAGAGGGGCCAAACACTAAACCTATATCCAACAGAGAATTTAAAATTCTATTATTAACATCATGTGAGAGTTTCAGAGAATGCAGACAAACAAACCTTCATGAAACAGTACCAGTGGCCATAGACCTGGAAGAGGCATCCACTGAGTCATGTACACACACACACACACACACACACACACACACACACACACACACACACACACACGCACGCACACACACACACACACACACACACACACACACACACACACACACACACACACACACACACACACACATGCAGACACACACAGACCCAGTCAAATAGACACACACACACATGCAGACACATACAGACCCAGTCAAATAGACACACACGCACACACATGCATACACACACAGACCCACACACATAGACACACACACACACACACACACACACACACACACACACACACACACACACACACACACGCACACACGCACACACACACACACACACACACACACACACACACACACACACACACACACACACACACTGTAAACACTGAGTAGTGACCGGTGCAACAGATGTAACTAAATTATTTAAAGCAGATTTTTCTTCACAAGAAGAAACTGTAGATACAACATGCCTCATACGTTCCCAATATGTCAGAATAAACTTTAACATATGAGCTGACAATTTACAATTCTGAAATTCAAAGGTGCAGCAGTTTACACTTTTTCACAATAGCTATGAATAATTTTCCATCTTTATTAGAAAGAGTAGGATTGTAATTAACTTGGAATTAACTAAGTGCTTAGCAGCAGAGGAATCAACTAAGGCTATAGCTGCTGGGTCAGGTTTGGGAATAGTATCTAAAAATTTAAAAGACTGAAGAACTTTATTCATCCTATCTTCCTTTTTAGGGACAGCTAGCTGGCTATCAGGAACATTCAGGCAATAAGACCCACATCCTCTAAAGCAGACAGAACAGGAGAAATTGGTATTGGTTCTGGAAAATCTTTCTGTATCAATTCGTAATGTTTTCTGAGAGACTGAGAAACCTCAGTGTCTCCCACTGTAAACACTGGAACATTCCAGCAATAGTCTCAGAGAATGAGAACCGCTCACAGGAAAAATAAGAAAGTGAGCTCTTCTGAGTCTGAATCAGAAATTTGAGGACATAAGTCTCAGTCCCTAGCGCCTCGGCCTTCGCCTTCCAGGGGAATATAATCAACTGACATTCAAACATCTTTTATACATCCATCAAAATTGTTTTATTGATGGATGTATAAAAGATGTTTGAATGTCAGTTGATTATATTCCCCTGGAAGGCGAAGGCTTAGGGACTGAGACTTGTGTGCAATAAACTACTGATACTGGATCCGTTGTCGTTGTTTTTGGATTACTTTTGCTTTTTCTGTTAGTGGTTCTTTTTTATTTGAGGACATAACTCTGAATCCATCCTTGCATCTTCCAGTTCAGATTCAGAATCTTGAATATCTTCAGGAAAGAAAGCATCCATCTTTATTTCACTGGAATCTATTCTACAAGAAGGATCAATGGTCTGAATCAAACCCTGAGCCAGACTCAGCAAACCACTCCTATCCAAAAAATTTCAGGAGTAGATACATGCTTGATTTTCTGTTTCTGTTTGACAGGACAAATGGGGCCAACTGTATTGCTAATGGCAGCTGCTGCTTCCCAAGGGATGGGCACAACATTCTGACACAATAGGACAATCTTGCCTGTTCCCTCTCCCAGGACTGAAAAGAGTGTCTCTTGCTTGCCCACTGAGGGAACCCCAGCAACCAAAGATGACTTGGATAACCCCTGGTCCATAGTGACTGAAGGTGTTATACCAAAGGGCTCCAGGGTAAAAGATGAGTGGTCAAAGGTACAACAAATGGCCACAGCAGAGTCACCCACTTGGGGCTGAGTCAAATTCCTAGCCTGCTGTGGTTGCAAAGGCTATTTGTTTAACTTTTTCTTTTTGTGGTTGGAAGAAGGACTAACCATGGGATTGACAATCTGTTCCATGGTTAAGCTGAAAATGGTGCCTTTATCCCGAGGAAAACAAACATCAATGCCAGTAAAACTACCAGTCCACAAAAGTTACCTTTTTGACAGAAAAAGCACAGCAAAAAGCACTTTCAAGCACTATGGCATCCCCGCAACTTAAATATAAACAATTTCTCCTCAGAAAATATTTTATCAGTTGGTTAACACTACTTTTAAACTGTCAGAAAAGCGTGCTCCATTTAAAAGTATGTTACAGTATCAAAACAATACATTAAAACACAACAGTTCTAACTTTAAATTTTCTGAAGAGAAAAGTAATACAATATCAATAAAAAAATAAGAAAATGGAAGTCCCCCCCCCCCCCAAAAAACTTGACCGTCAAACCTCGGAAGCCTCAGAGAATTATACTTTTCGGCAGCAGGAAATATCTGAAGGGACTCATGCCCAAACTTGTCTTTTAGTCAGCTCAGTTAGAGTTGCTTGACAGTTTGGGCATGTGGAAGGTGCCCTGAAGCATTGGAAGCCGGCTGGCTATTATATCCTTGGCAGGATATAAACCATATAGCTGAGGCTACAGAGGCAGTGATCAATTATAAAGAGCATCGTCCCTTACTTTAGGAATCAGGCAGTGAAAGTCTGAGCATATGCCATTTCCATAGTGAGAAATTTAACTCTGCATCAAGACATCCTCAATGTTATTAGTACACATGGGGAAAAACAGCAAATCATACTTGCATTTTAGATCTGGAGATAAGAGCAAAGATCACAGAAATTTGTATTTGTGAGGTAAGTGATATTAACTTTTCTACACATCTACACATTTCCCTTTGTACAGGAGGTGAATCTCTTGGATTATGTAATCAGTCCAATGCCTTCACTTATATACTTGGTAGTTTTTGAGGATAAGATGACGGCAAATCATGGCTTAACCTGTTGGATCTATCTCCACCTAACCTTTTTTGCATAATAGTTTTACTTTTGCCTTAAGTTATCTTCAGTCCTGTTAATATGCTTGAAGTTGTCTTTTCTAACCTTTGGCTGAATGCCTGTTAAACTGAAGTGGGGATCAGAGACCTGAAAACAACTGTTTATAATACATAGGGAGTTTTAGCTACTCCAGTCTAACTGATAGTAAAATGTAAACCTATTGATAAAATGGGTAATCAACTAAACATAACCATTGATTCCTCTTCCAACAAAAGGCATTTCAGTTACTATCATGATTCCCACAGAAAGCATACAAACATCACACAGACAGTGCCTAGACATAATGTGTGATGTTCATACAGTGAAGTTGTGAGGCAAAAAATCTTATAGATTCATAGGATGATACTAGGCTATTGGCCCGGAGGCCCTTATATGCCTAGCCAAGAATTTTACCCATGTTCCCACAAAGTCAGCACCTGTTTCCCTTGTCCAACAAGGACACAGGTGGGATCCCAGGGGTATATTTTCTGTTTCCCATCTAGTGGTCCAGGGTCCTCTTAAAGAGGCCTAGTGAGGTATTGTGCTTGACATGGACATGGAATCCATTCCACAGATGAGAGAGTCTTTGGGACACAAATCTATCCCACCAACAAGTTCTATTAATGTCACAGACCAGGTTGAGGCCTAGCATATAGGTTGTGTGAGTGGAGTTTGACGTATGGATATGCAGCAACTCCATCAAAGCTAAACTTCTCCACATGTCACTTCTACACTTCTCGGATCACTGCAATAGTCACCTATTCACTTATCAAGTAGTGCCAGTTGTGTAACTACAGTGTTATTCAGAGGGAAAAATAGATAGCCAGGGGGCTAGGGCTGGAAAGAACCTACATTTTGGATCTCTGCCGTAGAATAAACCTCTGCTCCAATATCAATCATAGTCCATGTATACCATTAAAGCACTTTTAGTAGTTTATTTGCCAGAATAAAAGTGACCACAATTTCCCCATGAATGCCTTTGTTTTCATGATCTCTGAATATCACCCTCAGCTAAATATAAACTATCCAGTGGTTGTAGCACCTCACTGTAGGTTATACTTACTTGAGGGTGTTAAATGTCTAAAATATGTGAGTTAAAATATCTGAAGAATCACACTTTGAGAAATCTAGCACTGGACATACATTGTTGTCTTGTGAATTAGGAGAATGTAGTTATATAAAAACCTGGAACAGTACTAAATGTATGGCTAAAATTAGGTTTTGAACAGCATGCCTTATATTGGTTGCCCCCAAGATGATCAAAATCATGATTTGGAAAGGCTAGTAAAGTCATTTAGACTAATGTCCAGATTGCAGACTGTGCAGCTGATACCAAAGACAAAGTGATACTTCTATTTAACTAAAGATGGGATTGTGAAAGCCCTACTATAGGCTATTGCAGAATATTATGTATAAAGCTGATATTGTAGATAAGAATTACAATAAAGTAACCTAAAAAATCTTTGGGTAAGGCTTTAGGAGTTCCACCCAAAGCCAGTAAGCTATTAGGTACAGATCTAGTCATTGCTAAACATCAGCTTCAGCAAGAACTTGATTTGATCCACCAATATCAAAGCAGATCGCAAACAGTTTGGCCAGATTGCTAATGTAGCACCACTGAATAAAAGGTAAGTTTTCTTTTTATTTAAGTTGAATTCTTAGTTTATGAACTTTGGAGCTATATGTTATTTTCAAAGGCAGCACATGACAAACCCACAGTTAAGTGACAAAAATACAAATCCAATAGCTGTTGCATATCAAGTAACCATATTATAAAAAACTAAGATAACTTATATATAAAATGAAAACAGAAAGCCTCCTCAGCTGCTCAGTCATAAAACCATTTGCCTCAGTTTGTATTGGATGCTGAGCCATGTTTTACAGAAAACAGACTAATGACTACAACTGTTTTTTTTTACAATAATCCCTGCATGCTTTCATGTTACCATTCTGAGGTCATAATTAATTAACTGATAATTTGAGACACCTTTTGTGGCGTACTGAAAATTCACACTAAGAGTGTTAAGCGCATTTCTGATTATTTCTGTTTTTCTCATGACTAGCCTCAGCAGGAAGGTATATAGACCATACACAGTCATTATGCAATTCTGCACTAGACTTCAGTAGTTAGAATGCCTTCACTACCATCTTTATGCTAAACAGCATATCAACATTATTAAACCATTAGAAATTAAGCAAAAACATGACAAGATAAATCTGTTTCTAATTATGCTTCTGTTTCAGTAGTACTGCTTTGTGTAATCTAACAGGAATTACTGGCGTTGACACTGACTGCTACTGACAGTAAAATACACAATGTAATGTACACTTACTAGTAACTCAGTAAGGTCTGCTGAGACCACCCATAGAGCAGAGCACTCTAGACACCCATATAAAAACAAATTAGCTAGCCCCACTGAAAATAAACAAGGAAATGAGAAAACAAATTAACTTCACAGTTACAATTATAGGACTCAGTTTTACATTTTTCCAAGTCCCCTTTGAATTTTCAAAATATCCACAGTTGCAAAATGGGCATAAATAAATAAGGACTTTGCCATTTATAGTGTGTCTGCAAAGAACATCTTCAGATGTTTATGTCTGAACAAAATAGCACTGTGAAAATAAATTAAGCTATAACAGTAAAAAAGTTTTAAAAAAAGCTGCAAGATGAACATGGTGAAATGAATTTAAGGACTGGATAAGGCATGATAGGTCTCATTAAGATGATGTTCAACAGAATATTAAGCAGCGCTGTTTCTTTCTTTTTTATTAACTTATTAAAATGAAGAAGCCACACAGAGAAATATTAACACCTGTATGAAGGCGTAGATACAGTAAAAGAATGGCATAATGTAGAGTTTATAAAATATAAGCAGAAATGAATGATGGAGAATTCTAAAATCATACTCAGAGAAAGAGGGCTGTGGAGACATCAGAACTGATGGACATTTTTTTATTATTTATATATCTATTTATTCATTCATTCTTTCATTCATTCATTCACTTATTCACAGTTTATGCCACACACAGTGAGATACAGCTTCAGTTTGACTTCAAATACAATACCAGCATTACACACTGAAGACACTGCATGCTATAGTGCTTCAGTTCTCATGGCAAATGCAATGCAGTGTTCATTTCAGAATACCAGTAGTACACTGAACACTGATCGGGGTGTGCTAATTGCACTCCCTAACCTTGGCTTCCAGGGTGGCTGTCTCCTTTATTCTACCTCAGCTACAAATCTGGGTGGATATATGAGTATTGCATGAGGCCCTGGTTCCAGATAAAGTCAAACTGATTAATAATATAGGTTTCTGTTTCATTATTATGCGTTTCTCTGAGTATTTAATACCCTCATTCTTTCAACACCAATGCAGAATATGAAGAGATACTGATAAGGTACATCTCTACATGGCCTGCTGTCAAACTTCTATTTTAATGACTAAGATGATGCTGGGAAGGCTTAATCTTTTAATTTTATAGGTTCATAGATTAATACTAGGCTAGCTGCCCTTGCAGGTCATTTTAAGCCTAGCTATTTTCCCTCTTGGTACTCAAATTAACCACTCCTATCTGGTGGTAGCTTGGTCTTACCCATCCATGGTTGATAATTATATATTACCCCCAATGTGAATAACTGGGATCATAGAATAGATAATTTGCAGAGACCCATGCATGCACTAAAGCATTTAGAAGCTGCCTCTGTTCATTAATAGTACAGGAGGCAGTCCAGGGGTAAACATTCTGTTTCCCATGCATAGGTCCAAGTTGTTCTTAAATGTGGACAGGAATGATATTTGTATTATGTGAAAAGGGAGTATGTTCCAGAGCAGTGGTATCCTCTGTGAGATATACCTGTCCCTCCAAACTATTATGTTGATGTTGCAGAAGAGTTTTAGTTCCCTACTGGGTATTCCTGATGCCATTTGACTTGTTGATGTGGAGTAAATCCATACTGGGTTGGAGGATGCCTTCTATGATAGACTTAGCAGTCTATAGGAGATGGAACATAGTGACAAGGCTGTGAGTCAGTCCATGTAGTATATGTTGTTTAGGTCTTGTATCCTTTTAGTATGCTATCTTTGAGGGCATTCCAGTTGTTACATGGGTCTGGGCAGATACATACCAAAGGGGGCATTTTACTCAAAGACTGGCCTAATGAGGGCTAAGTAAAGGGGGAGATAATGACATCCCTAGATCTAGACACAATTCATTTGTTTATAAGCTGTGCAGTATAGAAGGATTTCTTACCACAATGGACACATGCTGATCTAATGTTAGGCCACTGCTAAGTTCCCAAATCCTAAACAAATGGGTCAGCTTTTAGGCTGTATTGACAATGTGGTAACTCCTTGGGGTAGATGACTTCCCAAAGGGTATAATAATGCATTTTTTGGCATTTCATTTCACTGCATGATTTTGGTGCCAATTTTTACTTGAGACAAACCTTCCTGCAGGATGTCCATGTCACTTGGGGATTCAATGATTGCTCCTAGCTTGCAGTTGCCTGCAAACTTTCTCAGCCAGAACCTTTCGTATAGGCTTTTACTTCAGAAAAGTAGATGCCAAACAGGAGAGGTCCTACCACAGAACCCTGGGGACTCCACTGAAGACTGGTCTCTTTGTGGAGGTAACTACCCTTGTTTTAATTTCCTGCAACCTGTGAGCCCATTGGCAATCCAGTGAGGACATAGAGGTTATTCCCAGGTTATTTAGTTTTTCTACTATGCTTGAGTTTGGGTTTTGTCAAACGTTTTGGCCAGGTTGAAGTATGCTGTGTGTACCATTTTGCCGTCATCCATTGCTTTGGTGACCTTTTCAAAAAAGTCCACCAGACTGAGTAACCATGACCTGCCTTTGACGAATCCAAACTGAACTGAGACAGGTTGAGTGTTTGCAGATTCCCTAGGTCCTTATAGATTAGTTCCATGATAAGTCCTTCCATAGCTTTGCATATGAAGCTTATCAAACTTATGGTTCGGTAATCGCCTGGGTCTTTGGAAGGTCCTTCCTTATGCAAGGGACTTACTGTAGCTGTTCTTCACTCAATAAGTACAAAACCAGTATGGAGGCTGAGGTTGAACAATGTTGTTAGTGGTGTGGCTAAATTGTGCTTCATGCTGTATAAGATGCATCAAGGGATGTTGTCAAGAAGCACTGATGCAGTATTTTTACCTTTTGATAATGTTTTTAGGACTTGGTCTTGCATAATAGCTGGAGGCAAGCAGTTTCAGATGTATCTTGAGGGACAGACAGAAAGGAGAGAGGGATAAAGTTAGAGTAAAAATTTGTTGGCAAGTAGGTTTGCTGCATCTTCAACCTCATGTAGATAATATTGCTCACAATAATTTCCGTGCATTGCTGTGTCGCACTTTTGAGATTATGAACATTACTAAAAGAGGCCTTGCAATAGTCTTGTGTAGCTATTTTACCTCAAGCCTGACTTTGATGGATTGTATTAAGCTCCTGAGTTGTTTGTTTATTTTAGTGAGAAGGCCTGTATCATTCTGGGAATTACTGTTTCTTAATTTTCTTGAATTTTTTCAAGGTCACACATCCAGCTAATATTGTTATACCTGTAATCCTACAGTATTTAGATTTTTTGCATATATTTGATATTAGCTAATAATTCACTTGCCTGGATATTTGTTCTTCAAAGTCTGAAACACTTAATGTTGTCTAATTACATATTATAAGATTCTGATCCATTTGTATTTTTTCAGGTTCTTATTTAATTGACTGCGTTGCCAGTGGGTATCATAGTTTTGTTACTTTAAATTGTAGGTGCTAACAATTTGTTGATTTGACTGGGCCAAAATGAAATTTGTAAAACTTTGTTTTGTTTTAGTTTTCTTTTTACAATTTACATTAAATTCAATAACTGTAAGTTGACAATACTGGATGTACGTAACAGGAAAGTTACACTCTTTTAAAAGCAAATCAGTATCTATTTGAAATTTGTAATTAATAAGCAAGGCTAGTTTTAATACTTTATGAGTTAATAAACATAGATGTTGTTTTGCTTTTAGTACTGCTTAGATCATGGGCTAAATGTAAATTTCCACCCAAATGGACAAAGACTGTTCTTCAACAGGGTATTTATGTACAGATATTGTCCGGTAAAAAAAAAGCAATCTGCTGCTTCGATGGCAGCATATTAAGCTGTGATGCAACACAGGTTGAAAAAATCAAATAGATGCTATTTTGTATTCTCACTTTGATTTTGCTGTTTAGAGACCGTAAAAAGAAACAAAGAAAAAGCAATGTGCTACATCAAAAAGTAACTGTAATTGTTGAGCACATTTTTGTTGGGGGGAGGCTGCATCTGTGTTTGTAAGAGATACAGAATGAGGCAGACAGAGAAAAACAGTGAGCAACAGCATCAGAGAAAGAGAGACAGAGACAGTAAGTGAACAAGTGAGGGAATTTGTACATACCTCACAACTTCTTAGATCAAGAATTTTGGATAAAGCCAACTCTTGGGGTGTGGACATAAAATCAAGTTAGTCTTTAAATATAATAGCTTATCTTTTTTTAATAATAATAAGTATGAAACTACAATGTTTGGCTTCATTGACTGACAGTAATCTTCAGTGATTTACCAGAAAATCCAACATTTTTGAGGGACAAAGTGACTATGGTAGTCATGAAGAGGCAACAAGAATTACATATGGAACAGCAAGTTTGAGACATTAAATGGAGGAGCTATTTTACATCAAAAAATATTCAAAAAGCATATAGTAATAAAGATATACAGACACCTCTTTATCCAAGAGTAATAATGCCCACTAGGGGCAAAATAACAGACCTTCCAGGGATGATAAGGCCTGCAGCATCGGGCTTCAAAACACCTCTGATGAGTCTGTTATGTCACTGGCAATGCTCACCACGTCATTGATTATTGCCTGCGTAGTAATTAATATGAAATAAAGCCTGGCTTCACGGACTGACAGTAATTGTCAATGATTTACCAGAAAATCAATCATTCTGGAGGCAGCTGAGAGGCATGTGGGAGGGTTGCATTGCATCACGCTGCATGATTTTTTTTTTATTTATTTGTTCACAATGACTCATCTGAAGTGTACTTAGTAAAAAAAAAAAAAAATAGCTGCAATTGTTGGGCACGTGTGTGTGTGTGTGTGTGTGTGTGTGTGTGTGTGTGTGTGTGTGTGTGTGTGTGTGTGTGTGTGTTTGTGTGTACGTGTGTATATACATTAAATACTTCTTTTTCTTTTGGCTGTTCCCATTAGGGGTCGCCACAGTGGCTCATCTGTTTTCATTTCTTCTTGTCCTTTGCATCTTGCTCTGTCACACCAACCACCTGCATGTCCTCTCCCACCACATCCATAAACCTTATATTAGGCCTTCCTCTTTTCCTTTTACCTGGCAGCTCCATCCTTAGCATCCTTCTCCCAATCCTCCTCAGCACATGTCCAAACTAACACAAACTCGCCTCTCTGGCTTTGTCTCCAAACCATCCAACCTGAGCTGACCCTCTAACGTACTCATTTCTAATCCTGTCCGTCCTTGTCAAACCCAATGCAAATCTTAACATCTCTGCCACCTCCAGTTCTGACTCCTGTCTTTTTGTCAGTCCCACCATTTCCAACCCATGTAACATAGTTGGTCTCATTACCATCTTCCCATTTCTCTCACTCATATCCATCTGTCACAAATCCCTCCTGACACTGTTCTCCACCCACTCCGCCCTGCCTACAGTCTCTTCTTCACCTCT
This sequence comes from Protopterus annectens, assembly GCF_019279795.1. NCBI lineage: Eukaryota > Metazoa > Chordata > Ceratodontiformes > Protopteridae > Protopterus > Protopterus annectens. The sequence continues at coordinate 1,223,030,575 of NC_056727.1, forward strand.
CTTCGACACTCACCATTACTCTGAACTTTTGATTCCAAGTATTTAAACTCATCCACCTTCGCCACCTCTACTCCCTGCACCTTCACCATTCCTCTACCCTCCCTCTCAGTCACACACATATATTCTGTCTTAGTCCTGCTGACCTTCATTCCTCTTCTCTCTAGAGCGTATCTCCACCTCTCCAGGGTCTCCTCCACATGTTCCCTACTCTCACTACAGATCACACTCTCATCTGCAAACATCATAGTCCATGGGGACCCCTGTCTGATCTTGTCTGTCAACCTGTGCATCACCCTTTCAAATAAGAAAGGGCTCAGAGCTGATGTTTGATGTAATCCCATCTCCACCTTGAATGCATCCGTCACTCCCACTGCAGACCTCACTGCTGTCACACTACCCTCGTACATATCCTGTACCACTCTTACATACTTCTCTGCCACTGCTGATTTCCTCATATAATACCACAACTCCTCTCTAGGCACCCTGTCATATGCTTTCTCTAAGTACACAAAGACACAGTGCAACTCCTTCTGACCTTCTCTATACTTCTTCATCAACACCCTCAGAGCAAACATTGCATCTGTAGTGTTCTTTCTCCTGCATAAAACCATACTGCTGCTCACTAATTATCACCTCCCTTCTTAACCTAGCTTCCACTAAACATTCACATAACTTCATGCTGTGACTGATCAATTTTATCCTAGTTACTACTGCTCTGCACATCACCATTATTCTTAAAAATCGGTACCAATATACTTCTTCTCCACTCCTCAGGCATCCTCTCACTTCCCAAGATTTCATTAAAAAATCTGGTTAAAAACTCCACTGCCATCTCTCCTCAACACCTCCATCCTTCCCCAGATATGTCATCTGGACCAACAGCCTTTCTATTCTTCATCATCTTCATAGCTGTCCTTACTTCTTCCTTGCTAACCCATTGCACTTGCTGATTCACTATTCCCACATCATCCAACCTTCTCTCTCTCTCTCTCTCTCATTATCTTCATTCATCAGCCCCTCAAAGTACTCTTTCTATCTGGTCTACACACTCTCCTCACTTGTGAGTATGTTTCCCTCATTATCCTTTATCACCTTTACCTGTTGCACATCTTTCCCAACTTGGTCTCTCTGTCTAGCCAATTGGTACAAGTCCTTTTCTCTCTCCTTAGTGCCCAACGTTTCATACAACTCACGATAGACCTTATCCTTAGACTTTGCCTTCTTTCTCTTCACCATACACCTCATCTCCTTGTACTCCTGTCTACTTTCTTCATCTCTATGAGAATCCCACTTCTTCTTCACCAACCTCTTCTTCTGTATACTCTCCTGTAATCCCTCATTCTACCTCCAGGTTTCCTTGTCCTCCTTCCTCTCTCCAGATGTCACACCAAGCACCTTTCTATCTGTCTCCCTTACCACCTCTGCTGTGGCTGCCCAGCTATCTGGTAACTCATCACTGCCACCCAGTTCCTGTCTTAACTCTCCCCTGAACTCCACCTTACAGTTATCCTATTTCAGCTTCCACAGTTTCATCCTTGGCACTGCCCTCACTTTGTTCCTCTTCTTCTTGATTGCCAAAGTCATCCTACAGACCACCATCCTATGCTTCCTAACTACTTTCCCCTGTCACCACTTTACAGTCTCCAATCTCCTTCAGACGGGCCCTTCTGCATAGGATGTAATCCACCTGTGTGCATCTTCCTCCACTCTTGTACATCACCCTATGCTCCTCCCTCTTCTTAAAATATGTATTCACCACAGCCATCTCCATCCTTTTTACAAAGTCCACTATCATCTGACCTTCTGCATTTCTCTCCTTAACACCATACCTACCCATTACCTCCTCATCCCTACACCAACGTGCCAATTGAAATTCACTCCAATCACCCCTCTCTCACCATTGGGTACACTCTCAACCTCTTCATCCACCGCACTCTAAAATGTTTCTTTCTCATCCGTCACACATCCAATTTGCAGAGCATATGCACTAACAACATTATATGTTAAACAATAACAATAATAATTATAATTATAACATGTATACATTAAGAACTTAAACAACTTATATTTTAGATATAAAATATTTATTGCAAAATCAATTATATATGCTATAGCAAGTTTGAAACATTACAGAGAGGAACTATTTTACATTTAAAATATAAAAAAAAGCATATACTAATAAAAAATACAAAACAATTTAACAGATGACTCTTTATATAAGTGTAGTAATGCCCTACAGGTTAGGCATTGTGAGAGAAATGATAGCTCTTCAAGGGTGATGGGACTATCCACCTGCAGCATCAAGCCTCACAACACCTCTGAGCTGTGCATTATTTTCCTGATAATGCCAACCCTGTCTGACATTATTGTTTGCGCAATATCTAATCAGACGTAATTTTAAATTCAGGAGGTCGTGGCAGAGTGATGGCAAAGAGGCTGGAGGGGTTAGAAAGTCCAGAACTAGGGGTCACCCACCAAAATGGTCCAAGTAGGCTGCCATTTGCTAAGCCCTGATAGTAGTGTTTAGTTCCTTACCAATATTCTTGATGCAGTCTTTAATGTGAGGAATTTTAAATTTGTTGTGCAATTTAAGAAATGTATTCTCTTGTTTGCAGTTATTTAAGGTGGAATACCATCAGATTGGTTGTTATGCTCTTAAATGGTTCTATATTACTATGTCAAAAGACCTTTACACTGAACACCTCTCCATCGACATGAAACTGTTGAAATTTGCTTCAGCGAATCACATAATTTTTCCCAGGGCAATGTAACAATTGCCCCATACCACAACGGAACATACACTGCACTAAATCAAACACACCCAAGTGGGGGGCTTTGCCCCACACACCCCCACACACAACCACCTATGTATATCAACTCCAAGATCCCACTACAGTGAGGAAAATATATAGTTATAGAATTGGCCAACTACTTCCTTACCTTGGGAAAAGTTCTGTGATTCACAGAAGTGAATTTCAACAGTTTTGTGCCAATGGAGAGGTGTTTGATATAAAGTTCTTTCAATGTATTAACACAGACCCCTCTTAAACTACTCATTATATTTGACTCTAGTAGGAATGGTTAGATCTAGGTACTTATCTTTTGGGAGTAGAGCTTCTTTGTATAAAAGTGTTATTGATGCTAAAGTCAATCTGGATAGCTCATGAAAGAGTTTGAGTCTGTTTATCCATCTGAAATCTTTAAATTCAGAGTTATCCTTTTCAGGAGTTTTAGGGATTTTTGACAGTGAAGATTATAGGTTTATAGTTTCATGGGTTCGTACTAGGCAATCAGTCTACAAACTATTACAAGTCTATCCAAAAATCCAGATTCAAAATTTCCCTGAAGAAGGGCAAGACAAGATAAACTAGAGAGAATGTTAAGCTGCCCATCCAATTATCTAAGTTTACCTTGAAGGGTGCAAGGGTGTTATACTGCTTGACATGTAGTGGAAGCTTGTTGCAGAGGTGAGGATATGAATCTATTATATCAATGTGTTTTATTTATCTGCTGATGAAGGTTTGGTTCCTTTAACCAGGTATTGGAGATACCATGTGTTCTGTGAAGAAACAGAGGGTCAAACAGGAATGGATTTTTCATGGCTTGAAAGGCTAGACACAGATCTCACTGGAGACAGTACAAAGAGAGGACTGCCAGTCTCCTTAATAGCTAAGATTTTGAGGTCACTTTCTTTTGAGTTATACATCTCTGAAGTCTCTCAGTTTGTCTAATATGTTTAGACAAATACATGCAAAAAATAATTATATTCAGTAATGGATCTGATGAGATATTAATAAAAGGGAATGCAACTTTGTTGGATCTTGTGCAGATTCATTTGGAAATTAGAAATGGAACAGTCCTCAGGTTAAAGCAAGTAGTAGCACACTCCAAAATAACACAAGTAATATTAATTTTCTGCAAAAATACTCAAGATAAAAAAGAAGCTGGAACAGAACAATTCAAAGTTTATTTTCACATAGACAAGCACTTTTGTTCCCCAATAGAAACTTCATCAGATATACTTATAATAAAACACCTCTTGACATCATTCCAAAACCACACCTCCAGTTTCCAGAAATAAAAACTAAATGAAAATAAACTTTGAATTCAGTGGAAGATTGAATAACAATACCTAATTGTCAGTCATCTGCAAACTTAGAAAACCATACGCCAGGACTACTGGCCTACAGGTCTGGGAAATAAGATTTCATATAAAAGAGGGCCCAATACTGAGCCCTGTGGTACACCATTGATACATTTTAGATTTCAGAAGTGGCACCTGCAACTCTAACCACATACAGTAGATTCTGTCAAACAACCACTGCACAATATAAGGATTTATATTCAGATTTACAAGTCTACCAATGATGCCTGCATGGGGAATCATGTCAAAGGTCTTGGCCAGGTCCAGATATGCTGTACACACAAAGGATAACCACTATCCTCTATGTGCTTTGATTAATTTTTCAAAGAAATGTATGCATTAAGGAAGGAGTACCTTCTCTGGCAAAACCAAATTGATGAAGGTCCTGGATTAAAAGATTTTCAATATCCGGATAAATGAGATCTGAGATAATAATCTCCATAGCTTTACATATGAGGCTAGACTAATAGGTCTATAGTTAACAGGGTTTGGGGTTGGGACACCCTTGTGTAATAGCATTACAAAGACTGTTTTCTAAAATTCAGTAATGTAATCAGTGGAGAGCTTTAGATTAAGGAGGGTTCAGTTAGGCCAAAATTGGCACTGGTTTATTATGAGGACCCATGAATGAGGCATTCTTAGCTTTTGAGCAGGCTGAGTGAACTTAACCCATAGTAATTAAAGGGGTTGTGTGACTTATGGAATCTCTAGAATAGTTATAACTGTGTGGAATAAAATTTGCATTATACAATTCCTCCCTATTAATATTCTAAAACATGCAAGCTGATTGACCAGCTCAACCAGCGTGCCCATTGTAAATCCTATAATATATCAATGGAAAAGGGTTCGGTCACCCAACCTTTTTTCCGTTGGTATAATCTGCCCCAAAATCTTTTTTTTTTTTTTTACAATAAAAAAAGAGAGAAAACAGAGCAACGGAGACTTTCTTTTCTCCGTTGCTTCTGTTTCAAAGCCTTGATGTACTGGGTATGCATGGGAACCCAAGTCCCATACGCATGCACAGTACATCAAAAAGCAGAATCAGTATACCACAACCAGCGGAAGAACAGCAATCCGCCATTATACAAAGACATTATTTAAGAAAAGTAAGTATTTTTTTTCTTAAATAATGTCATTGTATAATAGCAATAACCAACTCCATGGTTGTGGTATACTGAAGATTTACCCACGGTTGCATTTGTTTAATCAATCGGGCTTTGCCCTTGTGATTAAACCACACCAACTGTGGGTAAATCTTTAATATACCACACCACGTCATCAGTTAATGCTTAAGTAAATTCTTCAGCTAGGATATTAGCTATTTCCTTAGGGTCAGAGAGTGCAGTATTATTGTAGACTAGTTCTGAACATTGTTGGGTGTTAATTCTTAACTTCCTGACACAGTTAATGAAAGATTTGTAGTTACATTTGATCTTTGAGGGTATTTTAAGTTTATAGTCAGCTTTGAGCTTCTTAATGGCTACCTTAATGTCTTTACTAGTTTGCTTAAGTGTACTTTTATGGTATGTAGAATTACACTTTTTATAAGCATTAAGCAATTTATTTCACTTGTTGTCTTATTTATTTGTAAAGATATTCCACCACGGTGGCTTGTTTTTAAATTTCTTGTTATATTTGGTGCAGATCGGGACTGCCAATTTAAGTAAGAGTAGAAGTTAGAGTTATAGGCAGCAGCTTTAGCAATGGGATCCATGTGAAGAGAATTACAGCAGAATTTATTTAGGTCATCATGTAAATAAAGGTTTGCTTTTGTCAAGTCCCTAAACACAGAGGTATTTGCAAGGGAAGTACCACCACATTTATAGAATAAGGTCACTAACTTGTAGTCTGATTTAAAATGGCAGGATGATACATATGGAGATATACTAGAAGTGGTCATGTTTGTAGGTCAAATAAAGTGCATGAAGTCAGTGGGATTGAACCTGGTTCTTTCCATATACCAAGTTACTGCATTGTTACTGAGCTAAATCCCTGTACAACTTTTTCCCCACCTAAGAATCAAACCCTACACCTTTTGCACTAAAGGCAAATCACGTTACCATTATTTGACAAAGAATATTTGCAAGTCTATGGTCAGACTTATGGAGAAACCAGAATGGCAGAGCATATAGTGGTGTTATTAGTTGAGATCAGGTAAAGAATATTATATCCTCTGGCTGGTTTGTTAACTATCTCTTCCAGGAAATTTTCATTTATTAAATGTAAGAATCTCTGGACACATAGGTGCTCCAGTTTATGTATATGTAGCTGAAATCTCCCATTATAAAGATGTTTTTTTGGCAGTGGATAGTTCCTTAAGTGTATTTATGAATCTTACATGTTAAACAATGCAACAAGAGTTAATGGTGGCCCTCCATTATTGTCTGTGCCACAGCTGTGCTTTAAGATGCATCTGCTACATCACTGCAAATAAAATTCTATATAAGGACATATGGCTGAAAGTTGTGCCTAACATATTTAAACCATCTTCATTCATCTACACATAAGTGATGTAAACATGTATAAACATGAGTTCCTCAGTATTATTATATTATACAGATTTAATTTCATCAGTAAAATAAAATAATATAGACAATAGCTGTTAATACACTTCCTCCATTTAGATCAACAGAACTAAAGTATGTGAAAAATGGGTGCAGGCCAACTAGTCTAAACACAGAGTCAAAGCTAAGTGTAGTTATTTTTATATTTACTCTAAATGCACGTGTTAGAGCAGAAATGTCACCAGTTCCTCGATGATAAACTAGTAAAACCACTGACATGCAGTTATAATATGCCACACTAGACAGGTTGTGAAGAACAATGATCAGCATTTTAATGGCTTATATTACAGAAATCTGACTGACAATGGTAGCAGAACCAGCCAGCCACTAGGACTCTGCACATCTAGCATATATAAATGCAGTCAGTGTGCTGACAATGAAGTACGCATTAAATACAGTGCAAAAGGCAGGTAAGGGCAAGACCAGTAGTAAAGTCAAGGAATGGTACTGATCATATCTCAGTAGATGCTGTTATATGGATAGAGCTAGTCCTGGGTGTGTGTGTATTTGTACTGTTTATAGTTCTTGTGGGCTTAAAGCTGACTTCACACTTGCAGAGGAGGAAGCTAGAAAGACTGAAAGCAATGCATACTTACAAAGTCTGTCCTTACTTCTTTTATTAGAAAATGAGAAATTTTATAATGGTTTATGTTTGGTCAACACATCCTAGAATAAGCTACACTTCACTGATTTTGTATACAAGTAGAAGTGTAACTCAAAAACACTAGAAAATGCAAAAAAAAATTTGAACACACACACACACACACACACACACACATATATATATATATATATATATATATATATATATATATATATATATATATATATACACATGGGTCTACTTCATAACAACGAAAGACCAGAAGAACGAAGCGCAGAACACCGAGACGAAAACAACGAAACCCCAGAACACCAAAAAACACATAAGTTTACAAAACACACATAACACACAAAAACACACACACAACTGCCCCACACTACTAAACAAAACACCCTACACTAGATAGGCAGAGGGGCAAGCCCCCCTGCACCTCCCACACCCCCCTACTTTAATATTCTAGCTCCGACATCGCACAGACACACAAGGCAAACACACACCCAGACAGTACAGTCCCTCACACACACACACCACAGTCACAACGCACACTTACACACAGCATTTCCACTCACAAATGCACTCACAAACACACACACACACACACACACACACACACACACACACACACACACACACACACACACACTTACCTACAGAAGAACACGAAAAGCGCTAATTCAAACTCCTGTAACATCAGGATTTTGAATTTCGCGCTTTTTGGTGTTCTGCAGTTTCATTGTTTTTGTCTCAGCGTTCTGGATTTCGATTTTCTGGTCTTTTGTCCAACTCAAGTAGACCCATATATATGTATATATATATATATATATATATATATATATATATATATATATATATATATATATAGTTCTCCATTCCAGAATCACTCTACAATGGAGAAAAGTGAAAAACCCAACTGAAGTGCACATAAGCCAGTATGGTTTTGATGAACCATGATAAAAGCCAATCACACTAAAGCCACTTGCTCAAACTATGCTAATTATAGTGTAAGATAGCCTTTTATGACAACTAAGAAACCATTACCGGCATGTGTTTCAGAAGTAATTGTGGGTAAAACCAATGCCAGCAAAATGGCATAGAAGAGATGACTACTACTCTGGTTACCTGGGTTTGATTAGTGGCTCAGATGTCTTGAGGCACTGGTGTGAGAAGATGGCATGCCCATCCTGTAGGGAGGGTACTGTCTCATGTGCATCTCACATTAGATCTCCAGCTGAGGCAGGGGATGTGCAAGGAGCCACAATCTGAAGGAGGCAGGGATATTGACTGAGTCACCATGGAAGTGGGATGATATGCCAGACTTCCTCAGTGTACGTTTGTCCTAGGACAATATAAATGAGCATGTGAGGAAGGAGAAATGGACTAAACTGACAAAAGAAAAAAAGCCCTTTCTGGTAGCAGTATGGTGTTGCATAAGGATCTATGATCTCCTTATAAGCCCTGGGCATGGTTTGGAGTTAGCCTGGGGGCGACTCAGGTGAGTCTGATAAACCCAGTGAAGAAGTAGACCTGCGGGCAAGCTGATGGTCAGCTGTAGGGTCCAAAAAGACAGCAGAAAGGAAAAAAAGTATGGGTATAAGTACAGCCTTAAGTATTTGAATTCATCCACTGTTTCAGTTTTTCATTTTCAGAAGTAATACATTTTATTAGGGTTTTAGTAGGTGTTTGGGTGACCCTAACAGCACTGCATTCATTATTTGAAAGTGCTCTGTTGAAACAGATTATAAGCTGTAGACAAGTTGTTTCCAGCAGCATGTTCAGGTATGGCATTATACCCTATACTCAGCACAAAGACAGGATGGTAGCTGTGTTTGGCATTACAGTAAAACCTACGAAGTTGATAATCAGTCCCTGAAGACCTCCCTTCATAATTGATTGTGGGGAGATTTGTACATCTGGGATATCAGCTAGATCATTTACAACCCAGTAAGTAGGTGCCTTGTCAGACCTATATACCACCATTTCTGTATTGCATCAAACAGGTGATAAACTATTGAAATCCCTAATCACATTATCAGGCAGTATTCCTGCAAGTTTCACTTAACGTATTGCATCATTGGTACTTTTGGTGATGCACAATTATGTTGTGATTGTTTCTGAATGTTTGCTGGTGCTCACTGATAGGGATGTTGGACTCGGTGAGTTCTGAGCTGTTCAGAATCTGCAGTTTCAAGCTATTTCCCAGAGTAGATTGGAGACTTAGTAGTCATTTAGTAACTATTTTTGGAAAGATACTTTACAACACCTGCAATCCAAACATTTAGAAAAGCTTCAGTTCTTACATTAAAATGCAGTGGGAAACTGAAGAAGTGCAATAAAATTGTAACAGGCTTTGATAATCGATAAGCATAGGCTACCTGCTTCTGATTTCTTATGATTTAATATTTTTTAAGTAGTTTGTTTGGTTAACTAAGGCTAAGAGGATAGGTAAAAAAGAAAGGTTAAAAGCCAAATTGTTTTCCAGCGCAGTCTGATATATGATATTGCATCACTGGAGGTTAGGGAAAAGAGCTGAAAAAGTAGCCTGTAAATAATTAGGAACATAAGAACAATAGTGGTCATGACAGCCATAGCCATATACACCTTTAAGCACACACCTAAAACTAGATGCCTCCTTTTTCAAGCACTTAATAGTGTTTACCTCCGAAATCAGGCAGGGTTGTACATATCAATCCTAGTATAAGACTTAAAGGTAGTCAAAGTAGCACTTAGACCCAGAAGCATTGCCATTTCAACCAGCTCCCACTGTCAGTACCATGAACCAGTGCCTTCACCCCTTAGTGCTTCAAGTGAAGAGCAAAAAAAGCACTTTACTGTATCTGTATTAAGCTGATCTAGTGATTGGCTTACTACAGATTTATGCCTCCCAATCACTTCCACTGAAGAGCAAAAAAAAAAAGCAGATTTTCCTTCTATTGCCACCAACTATGTGACAAGATGCACAACACTCCCCCTCCCTCCTGTCTAGTCATTCAGGACCCATCTCTGTGCCCTGCCCTTGACCCTCCCCCTTCTATTAAAATAAGTAAGAATTTCTTCTTACAAACTGTAGCAAACTACTTGCTACAAATGTTGCAAACAGTTGCTACAGTTTATACCCTGCCTCCATGGAGCGCAACTGCATTCATGTTTTAGTTAAAAAAAATCTTATAAACTGTAGCAAAGAATTGTTACAGTTTATACCCTCCCTGTTCAGAGCACTACAGTGTTTAGGTTTTAGTTAAAAAAAAAAACATTTCTAACTTTTAAACTGTAACAAACTGTTTGCTACAATGTAGGAAGCAGTTGCTGCAGATTAGACCACACAAATAGTGCTACAGCACTCAGGTTTGACCATAAATGCCATACTGGCTTTTAGAATCTGGTATTGCATTAAAGAAAGAGGTAGGATTCGCTGATTGCCACCCCCAACACTTTGTGCCCAGGGAGTTGCCCTCTTGTCCAACCCTAACTATACTACTGCTTTGACCTGATGTGGTAACTTATTCCATAGGCTGGGAATATGTTACATTAAGAACCTGTCTGTCTAATGAGTCTTGTTCATTTGTTGGCATAAATTTAGGTCCCTAGTGTGGGTGTTTATAGGGCTACTGGTTTTGCAAAGAAAGAAAAGGTCAAATAGGAGGAGTCTTTCATGGCTTGCAAAGCAAAATGAAGGGTCATTTTGGAGCAGCCTGTAGGTGAGTATAATGAGAGCTGTGCTAATCTATCAGGATAGTTGAAACATTTAAGGTCTTTGATTTTCTTGGTAAGATATCATTTGGACCTTTCCAGCTGAACAATATGCTTCAATTTATACATACTGGAGGTATCATATCTAATGATGTGCTTGAGCAGTAACAGGATTGGGAATGTGTCCCTGTTAAAAGCAGAAAAATTGAATACCATGAGTCTCAACATTTAGAAAAATAAACTGACTCAGCTTAAAGACAGCAAGCTCTGAGATTCTCTGTTAACACTTTTTATGCATTTTTGCAGAGAGGGCTTCCTCCCTACACCCACAATTATACCCCTCACTCTGCTACTTATGTACACCCTAACTGTGAGATCACTGAACCTTAGAGCAAGTAAAATATTATGAGGTACCTCACCTTCAGACTTGTACAGTTAGATCTGCACTTACACTTATGCTGTTTTTGATATCACAGTTAAGGTCATCAGGATTTCGAACGGCATCCTGGGGATAGTTATATTTGTCCTTTCAACATCATATGTGCTCACTATTGTGTTTTTTATGACTGAGAAGGGCTTGCTTTTCATATACCTTGCTTAGTTAATTTTGTTTTGCTATAGTTTTTAAATGTTTTCAACACTGTATTTCTAGGGATGGTGATTAGTTAGCACACAGGGTTAGACCTTAATCTTTGAGTGGGAAAATATTTTCTTCTTGCAGGTAAAGTAAAATTTTCCAGAGATATTCCAATAGTGCATTGCAGTTTCTGATTGGTTTCAAATTGCCAGTTTACAATAACAAACTTAGAAGGAAATGGAAGATGTTGGTTTCCTGATGAAATTCCAAGAATTCTAATTGCAAGTATCAGAATAGTGGTAATGAAAGTACAAATGTCAGTCATACATACTAATGCAGAGGTTGCGGCACTTAAAACTATTCCTCATCCTACTCCAAGGTGCAGTGATCTTGGAATTAGCAAATATAAGTAGACAGATCATGGTGCCCATAGTCCCTTATCAGAAGGGTACAGAGGTTGAGGACACATTACAAAAATGTTATAAACTGATATAAAAAAGCAAAACCGGAGGACTGCTTTGAGCAAAAAGACCACAAATTTAATGAAGCGCTTTTTGTCTGCCTCTATGGACAGACTTCTTCAGATCAAAAATGCTGTAAAGATATAACAGCAGGTTTCAGAATTTGTTGTGCTTTTCTTTGAATCACAGTTTATTTTTCAAAGAGTCAGGACTCACAGGATTTAGTCCCATACATCTGACAAGAAGCTGAAGGTAATAATTTGGAATAAATGAGCAGTGCGCAACACTAGTCCTAGGGGGGTTAGCTGCCTTTTTTAATTATAAATGTTGGAACAACATTTCAGTTATAAGTAAATATTAGAAATTAAAGGTATATTAAATCTATCACATCTGATTGTGAAGAGAGTGTTTGTGATGAACGACTTTCTAAAATATTTGGTCTAGTCGATGATGTAACTCCTAGTAAGGATGTGTGCAATAGCTGTTTGGGTTCACTCACATCAGTGTGAGTTGAAACCACATATCAAGAGAAATCAGTTGTTTTGAAGCAATGTTTTTTATTGGATATAAGTCATTACACTATATCCTTAAGGAATGGGGTAGATAGTGGAAGACTGAGCTGTAAGTAATCTCAAGTAATCATTTCATAGCCTGCCAGTTGGTGAAAGAAACAGTAGCAATGGGGCAAGCATGTTTCTGTTAAGAGCATTTATTTTTATTTTATTTTACACTTTATTGACCAGGTTTGCATCACATCTCTTCTTATCCTTCCACCATTTTTTGAAACATCTGGTACTTTAGTGCTCAGAAATGTATATACTATATGGATTTTGTTGAAGAGACTGGGTTTGCAAGAGGGGAAATTAGATTTGACTCTGTCCCATATTAAATAATGTAATTTATTGTATATCGATAAATGATGCATTCATTTTGATATGTTTAAATGTTTCTGTGGATATAATTTTTTTTGTAATTGAATCAGTTGTGAACTGGAATAGCGTACTGGTCTCGTAGACCCTTTTCATGCAGGACCTGGCAGACACAGGAAAAGAAAAAGTTAACATATGTGGACACATTAGAGTAGCCAGTCAATCAAGTGTGTTTTCAGATGGTGATAACAAACCAGAATACATAGATATAACCTGCAGAGACATAGGAAAACAAGTAAACTATACACACACAGTGATCAGTGGTCAGAACTGATCCCTGCTCCTGTGAAAGAGAGCTCTTACCCACTGTACCACCATGCTACTCCAAACTGTCATCTCCTAGCATTTAGGAAGCAAACAAAGTAGTAGCCGCTAGGGTTCATTCTACAGTTTCACCATTCCATAAACCTCAAGGTGCCTATATACTCTTCTAATGAGAGTCAGAGAAATAAATTGCATGGTATGTCCCATTACATATAAGATGATATGAGTATATTTATTAATTATAGTGATAATATGATGATTATCTTTACAGTATGCTGAGTTATGATTACTATTGATGGTTTTGAATAATGCAGCTTTCATACAAATCAGGAGGGTTTTTAAACAAAGGAAAATGTATTTGCCATACATAGTCATAAATGTCAGATCAGTTGGTATAAAGATAAAGGCTTGACTATGACCTAGGTGACACGGTTTGATTATCAAGTCTGGCATATGTTGGAGCTGGTGTGAAAGAAGAGAGGAATGATGAAACAGATCCTACTTACCTCTTCTGGAGATGGGGGAGAGGGTGTAGACTCATGTTGGAGGCACGAGTTAGACCCAGGCACAGCCAGTGGTGGTGATTCCATTGCCATGCCAGTGACCCAGTGCTACAGTGCAGAAGGGTGAGTACTTGAGGGACATTTCACCATGTTAGTAGGGGTGTTTCCCTTGTGGTACCATAGTATGCCCCCTATAGTGACTTCAGCCCAACATGCCAGTGTGTGGGAGGACTAACAGAAGAGTCTAGAATGAGATGCAGTGTAATGGATTCATGGTGAGTGGCAGCTTCATCCCTTAGAACCTACAAACAAGGAAATGAAAACTGTGTCATTATGGGGCCACCTGCAAAAGTGTTACAATGCAGGGAGCTGCCAAGGTTGGGGCCATTAGTTAGGTAGTGCTGGACAAAGTATAAATTCAGAAGCAACAATGTGATGACAAAAAAAAAAGAAAGAAAAAAGAAAATTAGAAAAGGTAGCAGGCTGTTCGGCAAAGACATTTTTTTACAGAGGGTAGGCTAGAACAAGAGATTAGTTATTGCAATATGAATGATGTAGGATAGGTAGCTAAGTGTGCATATAATACTTAGGGATACAGAGAGGGTTATGTGAACCCTTCTCCACAGATAATTATCCATGCTGTCTTATGCTTCAGCTAAGAACAAACATCTCAAAACAAACACTAGGCTAAACATATTACATTGGGAATGGAGCTGAGCGTAAGACAAGCAATTGGTACTGCTGATTATCCATTTATTAGGCATCCACAACAGGTAATAACTAATCAGTATACTACGAATAAGTTATCAGACTGTTACTTGTATTTATATGACTCATCACAAACTGAACACGAGTGTCATAATCAGTATGTTCTGTAGCATGGAAAAACATAATACGCATGCAAGCAAGCATTCAGCCTGAATGCACATTTGGTCAGAATTGAATTTAAGCAATACAAAATGCACCCCCTCCCAAATTAAGGGAACTTACAGAAGTTTAGTTACTGAGTGAAATACTTCATACTGCTGTATCATTCTGTCCTAAAGCAGGGCAATGTAAGATGTGCAGCTTTGATATTTCAAAATGACAGAATGCAGCAAACTGTACTGTTCTTCCCGTTATCCACTTCACAGATCAGGACACGTAATTTGTCTGACAGCTGTATGGACATTCTTATTTTGATACATTACAGCCATTTATGAGGAACAGGATTACCTGTGTGGCAGGTATTTCTTTTTTCCTGAGAGTGGCATACTGTGCTTTGACACCTGTCTCACCTACAGCACTCTGTTAATAAAAATGGCAGCACATATCTCTAACCGCTGTGACTCTCAGTAATATGGCATGTCATGGCACCACTCGGGTATAAAGCAGTAATTTTAGTAAGGGGCACAGTAACTGAAACCATGCATCATTCATCTAGAGCATTTAGTGCACTGACAAAGTTCTAACCTATGTCAGTACCAATAATTAGGAAAAGAGCTGCTTTTTGACAGCTTTGCTGCTTCCGGTAGATAGCATTAGTGTGTTTGCAATTTCCTGACAAGTAGCATTTATAGTCATGCAGGGTCATGCAGTGCAAATCATCTATCTGGAAAGTGCATTACTACCTCATAGGATGCCATACACTGATACTGATCTAAATACATACTTAGTAATTCTGATATAAAACAGAAATGGAAACAGTTGCACTTCTTGTTGCTAGGTGTGATACACTAATGGCAGAGGGCCTGTTTACTGAAAGGTATAATAATGTGTCAAGACTGTTGCACTGAGGATTGTGTAAACACTACAATATTAAAGTAGCTGAGAAGATTGGAAACATGAGACACAAAGCATTATAGAGAGTGATGAAGTTAATAACACATGGGATCACCCATTAGCAAGAGTTCAAAAATATAGATGTGAGAAAACCCAATATAATAGTCCATAAAAAGCATGAAAAGAAGATAAAAATAGCAATGATCATTGAAATAGCAACACCCAGTGGTTACACTGTCTTACATACAGAGACACAAAGTAAACAAATACCAGGATTTGCAGGCAGAAATGAGGGGAATGTGGAAGAAGGATACCCAGACAGTTCCAACAGTAGTAGGAACAATGGGTCTAATATAAAAGACTTTACAGGCTTATTTAGATATGCTATAGATTAGGGTAACTGTCCTTGTGAGCCACTTTAAGCCTAGCCAATTATCCCTTGTGAGACTCAAACCCTGCACCTTGTGTTTGTAAGGCAAACACCTTAACCATTAGGCCAACCTCCTAACCCTATGTAACTCTATATGAATTGCAGGAGGAGTCCGTTTGGGGCACATTGCAAGTGCTGTGAAGGGCACTTTTGGCTAACATCAAAGACTGAAACAATACCACAAACTTTAATCATAATTTGACTTAGGAATGGGGTTCATTCCTGTTATGATATTAGAGACCCAAAAGCCTTGGAGAAATTAAACCAGTAGATACCTTTGTGGTGTAACACAGTACACGAATGGGGGACACAGTGTCTGTTTAGCACATGCACTAATCCTTGTTAGTACAATATAGTTCTCTAGTTCCCACTATGACTCACAGAAATAGCTTGTATGTTGATACAACTGACAGCTGCCGTACCCTCTAATCATAGCCAGTAATTATCATCCATACTAATTACCATGCCATTAATGAGGAGAAGAGCATGAAGAAAACTCTGATTGGCTCTTTAATGGTGACATGTAATGGTGTGGCACAATTCTTGCTTATGTTGCTGTCAGAAATGATGATTACTCTATCTAACAGTGGTTCTACCTTCAGGTAGCAGTATTCAGTACTCCGTTACCATTCTGACTGACTGAAATGTGCCCCCATGTAATATTGTCTCTCTGTCCTGACAATTGTAACTCTTCAGATGAGCAAGCTTTTGGGCATTGTTAACATTCCCACCTACAGCAGAATAACTACGGCATAATACTGGCTTAGTAGACATCAGCTTATTGTCTTCTCATAGCTTAATGATAGCTGTGTTACTGAGTGGTGACAGAATGTTGTATTTTTGCATACAGATCTACATCAATGATTAAGAGAAAAGTGTATGTCTGGCAGCTACAACATTCTGTTACAATATTTATATAAAACACTGTCACAGTTTGGAAGTACAGCTGTGCAAACGATAAGTGATTAGATCAGCTCTGTCACATCTCTGCTCATCCCAGAAGTTAACGCATGGAGGTACAAATGTGTTCTGACCTTTGCTATGTTTAATGAGTTTAAAGCATGTGTCTAATAGCTGTGCTACTTATTAATGACATCAGGCAGTGTCCTGATGCTGTTCTCACCTACAGCAGTGTCACTAGCAGTGTCATCAATGAGGGCATATGCCTCAAAGCTGTGGTATCATCTGAGAAAAGCAGTGTGCCATGTAACACAGCAGACTGCTTATCTTTCAATTGTGCAACAACTAAGTGGTGCCACATCATCCTTAGGCCTTGTTGTGGCATATGACAGTGCCACTGATGAGATGTTTCAATTGGCTACACTTCTATCTAATGGTAGCATGACATCTTATGGTGCCACCCTGGTGTATAGCATTGATAAGTGCAATAGCAGCAGTTTACCAGCAGCATTAGGCCTGGCTGTATCATGAAATATTGCTACATCATCACCATCTACAGCACTGCATTTGGTGAGAGTCAAATAACATCCCTGCCAGCTGTTCTCATCATGACAGTTGTCTCTAGTTCTTTGGATCCATTTATACCCTTGACAGTGCCACTAATGAGACACAAATCATCTTTCTGACAGCTGATCTGCCTCCTACCAGCAGCATGTAATACCCTGCTGCAATTCTAACTTAGAATAATGCATGTAATGGGCAGGTATAACATCCTGCCACTATATGTGTTGCTTCTTAATGGTAACCTTTAGTGCTATGGAACCACTGAAACCTTCATTATGTCAGTTGTGAAGGGTCACGCCTATTAAATCTGGTGGATTTTTTTGAGAAGGTCACCACAGCGTTGGATGAAGGTAAAACTTTGCACACACCTTACCTCAACCTGGCCAAGGCTTTTGATACAATACCTCACTCAGGCATTATAGGCAAGTTCACTAATTTAGGTATAAACCCTTTTATCACCCACTGGATAGCCAGCTGGCTCACTGTAGGACCCAGGAGGTCAAAACAGGTGAGGCCACCTCCACCAAGAGTTCAGTCACTGGCTGAGTCTCCCAGGGCTCAAGAAGGTCTATCTCTGACTTATAAATGGTGCCAAAGCAATGGTCTTAAACTTCATGCTAAGAAATGTATAATTGTAACCTTTGGGAAATCAACCATCCCATCTAATTACCATATTGATAATACACCCCTAAGAGTCAACCCAGTGGTCAGGTATCTGAGTACGCACATAGACAGTAGCCCTACCTTTGACCACCATGTGGCAACAGTGGTGAGGAAATCCTTTTATTTTGAGCAACTTATAAGTAAAGGCATGGCACTGAGGTCCAAAGAGGTCATTATCCCACTGTACTCTGTACTTATCAGACCAATCATAGATTACAATACTCCCTTTGGTGTGTACCTGACCAGGTATATGCAGCAACTAGAGCGACCTCAAAGGTTCCTTACAAAAAAGAATACAAGGCATAACAAACCTGCCTCGTGCAGAGTGCCTTAAACCCCTTTCCCTCTACTCAGTCTCAGGGGTGATCTATAACTGGCTTACTAGGCATCCACAAACCCCACACTTATGAATCTCCTACATATTTGTAAGTCAAAGAGTAGAAGAAATACAAGGTCTAGGGACCTGAATTTTGTCTGTGACATAAAGAGAACATGCTGGAGCAACAGCTATGTGTCCCAAAGACTGCCCTTCCTATGGAACAGGCTTCCCATCTATGTGAAGCTGAGTTCATCTTTTACCCAGTTTAAGCACAACCTAGACAAGTGGATGGGGAATATAAAATTTACACCAGGCCTGGCACCCATGTCCCTTCTGGACAGAGGTGGCTTATAAATGCCTGACCTTCAGTGTCCTATTTGGATGCAACATATCATTATTCTTTTGGTAAAACTTGGCTAGGCTTAGAAAGGTCCCTTGGATTGTTAGCCTAGTAACAGTCTATGAAGCTATGACAGATCAGCTGTTTTACACCATGGTTGATGCAGTACTTTTTTATCACTCTGGCATAATGTCTTCTCAGAGGTATAATGCTGTCTGATAGCACCATGCTTTGTCCCCATTTTTGTCTAAGAGGAATGCCACTGATGAGACAGCAATGTATCTTATTTACTGTTGTCCCTCTCTGTCACAGCTGCATGTATTACCATAGCTGCATCCTGAGAAATGACAATGCCTTTAATGAAAGGCATTTACTATCAGTCTTACAGGTGAGCTGCTGCATAATAGTAACATACAGTGTCCCATACATGGTCATTTCAATGGCAAGAACTTCTCTGTGGTGTTCATCATATTTCAGTGTTGTAGTAATGACAGTATGGGACATCCTTGCTGTGGTAGCCATTGACCTGCCTGAGTACCAAAAACTTCAGCCCCTCCTTCTGGGTCAGTAAATGCCCTGTGCTCGATGTCATGATTTTTGGGTATAAGGGTCTTTGGTCAACACCATGTTATCAGTTTTTTCTTGCTGTTGGTCCAAAACATCCAGATTGTAGAGTGCATTGGTTGGTCTGTGCCAGACATCTTCTAAAGCAAAGTTCCCAGTTGGGGAGCTATTTCTTGTTTTCACTGGATTGTATAATTAGATGTTCTTTAAGAGGAATACTTGTTTTGAGTGTGGAAAGTAAATGCCACATCAGGATTTCTATACAGTTTGTGGTTTTTGCCTGGACCAGGGGAATGATGTACCATATTGTCCCTACTCTGCTCATTTTAGTAGCTGAACCATTAAGGGTAGGGCTGAATCATTAGCTCGGTTCTTAGACAAAGAAAAGGTGCCTTCACACAATGTGGTGTCTGCTAGTTCCACTGATTTTGACCCATCTCATAGATGAACCTAGAAGTGTCCATAGCATGTTAGGGTAGCAGTTGACAATATTCACTGCCCACCAGTCCACCCAGATTCATGATTGTTGAAAGAGAGGGAATGCTTTCACAGTCCCCTCCAGTGATTGACTGTGTGGCTGGGACCTCTACTGATATCTTTTTGCAGTCCAATATGCCAGCAGCCCCCACCACATCTATACAGGTTGAAGATCTTGATTGTCGGTTAGGTCAGGGGTCACTTTCCAAGTCTTGGTTTCCAACTTTTGTACTAGGTCTTCAGAGGGGGTGGGAGAATCCACTGGGTTAGAGAGAAGTTATCAGCAGATTGTGTGCAGGCTAAGGCTGCCCATGGCCTTGTCCCAGTACGTCTGACATCCACCCAGACCCAAGCCTAAGACCAACATTCAAAGGATGCTGCTAATCTGCCTCAGAGTAGACCTTCAGGCTCCCAGTCCCAGCAGGCTTACCAGTATGATCTACTCTGACTTGCTGAAGATCTCATTCAGATTGTAAAATTTAAACAGCATAATCCTAATAGAATCCCTGCTACAGGATAATTTCCTTGAAAATGGAAGAGGGTAATTTCCCCTCAGTGATTCTACTGGCTTCTATGACCCTAATGAGGATGAATTAGCATATGTTCACAACATTTTTACTGATTCATATGCTGATTCAGAGTCTGATGAAAATACTGCCTCAGCTTCAGCACCTCAAGATTTCACTTTTGAGAAGACACTCCATAAAATCAGAGAGTAATTCCACTGGGGCACTCAAGACTACTCTTAATCCAAGGAGAGGGTTAGAGAATTTTTAAAATTCCCTGACCATAAAACCTTGGCCATTCCTTCAGTACTAGGGGGTAATAGATGATACCATACTTGACTCTTCCTTGCAGTCTCACTTCTAACCAGCTGCTCCTAGGAAAATAGAATTTTTTTTCAGGGTTCTCAGTTCACAAAAACACCTGTTTAGAAGCAATGTGGAGGATCATGAGGTGGTGTCTCAGGGTCTTAAGGGATCTAAGGCTGGCACTTCTAAGAAACATTTACCAAATGAAAAAGAAGGAAGAACTCTTAATAGATTTGTAAATAAAGTGTACACTTCTGCCATCCTCACCATGAGAGCTCTCAATTGCCAGTTCCATATAGTTAAGTTCCAAGAAACTATTCTGGACCAAATGAAGGAAAAACTGGTGGGAATGGAAGAGTCTCTACAAAGAATTACTGGATCTCTGCAACTCTTGTTCCCAAGTTGATAAGCTGCTTTGCAATATGGTTTTGATGCTTTAGAATCATCAAGCAGGGTGGCTGCCTCTTCATCAGCCATTTTGTATGTCTGCTTAGTTAAGGGAATACCCCTTTCAATAGCACATTAAGTCTGAACTCCTGGATACACTACTGGATGATGAGTTTTTGTTTGGGCCTAAGGCTGCAGCTATTTAAAAAAATGGCGGATAGGGCTAAATCTATGCAATCCATTACAGACTTTTTGTGAGTTTAGCTACTTAGATTTAGCAGGAATTACCCAACAAACCCATTTCCTTTCCTTCCTCTCAATCCAGACAAAGAAGCAGAAGGACCAGGAGGGACAGACAACAGAAACCTCAGAAAATATGGCAGTTGGCAAGCTGACCTAGGGAATATACCTTGTTTCCCAGATCCAGGGGGTCCAGCAAGGAGCCGCCATGACTCAGCCAAGCAACTTCATGTTCCCTTTCCCCCAAATCACACCCCAACCCTTCCCTTTCCTGACCCTTCCAATAGTCTAACCTTGCTTCTTCAAAACTAGGGGGAAGGCTTTCCCTATTATTCAAAAAATGGATAAACATTACTCAGAACAAATTGCATTAAACATAATAAAATCAGGCTACAATCTACAATTTATCTCTCCCCCCAAAACTGGCAGGTATCCCTTCTGTTCCAAAGGGTCAACTCCAGGGAGCGATTACTCAAGTAGATCTGTTGTTAGCTCAGGGTATCATAGAACCAGCTTCTCTAAAAGAAATGGGTGCAGGATATTACTTAAGACTCTTCCTTGTTCCAAGAAAATAAGGAACTTGAAAGCCTATCTTGGATCTTTCAAGATGAAACAGGTTCATGCTAGTCCTCAAGTGCATAATGTTAACCATGCAAAAGCTTCTGCCTATGCTGTCACTAAAGGTGCTCATGGCCACTTTATATCTAAAAGATGTTTATCTCCACATTCCCATACCAAAAGGACCCAGGGGTTATCTGTGCATCAGAGCAAGTAGGAAGCACTGTCAATTCCCCGCCCTGCCATTTGGTTTGTCTACTGCACCCAGTGTTTTTACAAAGTATCTGGCCCCAGTAATATCCTTCTGCAGGACAAAGGACATTCAAAGTTATCCCTTTCTGGATGATTGCCTGATTTAAGCAGACTCTGTCAAGCATCTGCAGTCTTCTTTTCATCTGACCATTTTCTCAAAACTGTGGTTCAGTCTCAATTTGTAGAAGCCCAGTCTGGTTCCGTCATGCAAGTTGATGTTCCTAGGAGTCCTATTTGACACAAATCTACAAATGCCCTTCTTACCAGAGGAAAAGTTTCCTTCCCTTCCTAACACAGTACTTCCAATCCCTCCTGAATCAAACAGCCATTTCAGCAAGGGAAGTCCTGGGAGATTTGGGATTCATGGCTTCATGTATTCCCTTGGTTCAGATGGTATAATTACACATGAGAAAAGTTCAGTGGCACCTTAAGAATGTGTGATACCAATGAAGACATTCCCTCAACTGCAGGATTCAGCTACTCCCTTTTATAAAAAAGGAGTTTGGGTGATGGATTTAAGCCTGCCTTCTAAACAAGAGTGTTAACTTTTAGATATAGCCTGAAAATCAGACCATAACCACAGATGCCTCACACCTGGCATGGGCTGCGCATTCCAGTGGCCTCAAACGGCAGGAAAACTGAGCTCAAGCCTTCTAAAAAAAAATCACATAAACCAAAAAGAGATGTTGGCATTCTAAAAATACATGCTGGCTTTCAAGGATCAGTGGAAACCAGACTTTCTATTAGTAAAGACAAACAGCACCACAGTGATATGTTAGATAAGCAAACAGGAAGGAATACACTCCTACTCTCTATGTTGTTTAGCCATGCAGCTATGG